>NW_025334004.1:14224207-14419207 GCF_019186645.2 Phyllostomus hastatus | reverse complement strand
TGGCTGGCTTGGCAGGAGCTTCATCCTCAGAACTGTCAGAGTCTAGGCAAGAAGAGGACAGAATGAACAGCTCCTCAAATCAGACTAAGGAGAGCCCTTGGAGCACCCACTGCCCTTAGGGCCTCCACACGCCTTACCTGAGCTGTCCGAAGAGCTCTCTGCCGCCTTCTTTGCCGGAGCTGGTTTAGTGGCTGCTTTAGAGGTGACTGCCTTAGCTGGAGGTTTCTTTTCTTCTTCAGAGCTTGAATCTGGAGAGAACCTATATGTCAGGCCGGGCCCAGAGTCCCAACCCAACCAGGAGCAATAAAAAGAAAGATGCACGGTCCACAGAGCCTTTGCTGTCTTGCTTCAGTGAGAAGAGGGACAGAGCATGTCTTCTTACTCCTCAAACACTCCTCAGACCCACTCACCACTGGCAATGACTCACCAGACTCATCGCTGCTGTCGTCACTGCTCTCCTCAGACTGCTTCTTCACTGCAGCTTTCTTGGGAGCTTGGGTTCCCAGGGACTTCTTGGGTGGGGGAGCAGAAGGCGGGGGCACTGAACTATAGGGACCTATTTAAAAGGGAGAACGTGGTGATTTTAAAATACATACCCAAATACTTCAATACCTCCCCTTTTCCTGGAATAGAGCTTCAACCCGTCCCTGGAGTGTGCATCAGAATTAGCAGGGAGGGTGACATGTCATTTTCTAATCTACATTATTAAAAAGAATGTGCCTTTCTCTTTCCTCTGAGAGACACCAGCCTTCACGTTGAGCAATTCCATGGAGACTACACGTGGTGACTACAGGTCCTTCTGCACGTGGGCCCTGGTCACAGTCCTGCAGCTCGACCCCCCATGTCCAGTCACCTGGTTTTTTCTTCACGGGCTTTTTCTGTTCCTCCTCCTCCTCCTCACTGGAGGAGTCCTCACTGCTGGAACTCTTTTGGGTAGGGGTGGCAGTTGCTTTCACTGGGGCCTTGGCCACTACTTGCTTTTTAGGTACAGTCTGCATCATACAAGAAAATCAGTTACCACAGGAGAATGTTGGTCCAGCCAACCCTACCAGGAAACGGAAACTGCCCCCTCCACCTCCAGTCCCCCCTTCCCTGGGAGAAGTTACGGCCCAGACCTTCTTAGAGATAGCCACTGCCTTCTCCTCCTCTGAGTCTTCACTGCTGCTGCTGCTGCTGCTGCTGCTGCTGCTGCTGCTGCTACTAGCTGCTTTGCCATTAGCTACTTTAGGTGCTGCTCGAGCTGGTGTGCCTAAGAAAAAAGAAACAGTGTGAAAAGAAACAGTGTAAAGTATCAAGAAATTAAAGGAACATAAAAACTCCCTTCCTATTCGCTCAGAACTTAGGAGGCTGTGGATTCTCTGGCCTTCAGAGCAGGCATGAAGGAGACTGCCATGGTTCACTGTGGCAAAGGATGTTTTTCCCACCCGACTTCAGGAGTTAAACTACTCTGTCTTTTAAAATGGTATGATATGAATAATTTAAATAAGTCCTTGAAGTCTTTCACTCCAACTTCTAGAGAAGCAGCTATAAATCATTACCTAACCTTCATCACAGGAAAATTACAGAAAAAAATAAAACTTCTCACTTGTACTATGGAATGAAGGTGCAGAAAGAAAAAATGGTAGTGAAAAGCACAAAGAACAGAGGTGTAAGTGGTCACAGTAAAAGAGTTTGTGGGACTGTAAAATGTCTAAGAAATGCAACTAAAGAATGAGAAACTAATACCATTTTTTAAAACACACTTTCCCTCGCTGCAAACTGTTTTAGTTATCAACCCTTACTTATAAAGTCTTCTGCTCATTAATAGCTTCTTTTTAAAAATGTAATGTTAATCAATACCTCCAGTTCAACACCAGTACCACTTCACCTTTGTGATAAATGAGCAATTTAAACACCCATCCCCAGAGCCAACTGGTCCCCGGCCTGGCCTTTTGGAAAAAGAAAGAGTACCTGGTTTCACTGGGGCCTTAGCCTGAGCTTTAGCTGCTACAGGTGTTGTCTTTGGCGTCTGGTTCTTTGGTGCCTCATCCTCTGAGCTTGATGAGTCAGAATCGGAATCAGAGCTCTCAGCCTTTTTAGGGGGAGCTTTGACTGCCTTGGGTTGGGGCTTAACTCCCTTCTGTGAGAAAACACACAAGGAGGAGACTCAGCAAGGGCTTCTGGGTACCCAGGGGCATCCTAAGGTAAAACATTTCCTAGGCTCCTTATTTTTCAGGGGGAAAGGGAAAACTAAGCAGGGCAGCATATAAAAAGGACAACAAAGTCTTAGTAAGAAACAAAAAGTTCAGCTCCATGATCTATTGGCCCTGTCCCTGCCATTCTGCCTGGGGCTCCCAACACTGTCTACAAAACATACTCCCTTCACTCCTGGAGTCCTAGACAGTGTCCCAGAGAAACCCAACACCTCTAGGGAGGCAGGTGGGTTGATTTCCTCTAGATTCAGAGTCTACCTTCACCCTCATGTGCCCTTTCCAGACCTCGTACCTCTATCACCTCTCTGAAAGGTTCCCAGACTTTCTGCCCCTTAATCATCTGTCCACCACCAACCAGGGCACAAGCCAGAAGCCAAGATTTTAGGTTTCTTCTCTCCGATCCCTTAAGTGACCCTTTTCCTTCGCAAGTTGCAAACCTGGACAGTCTTTTTCTTTTTGTCCTCTTCCTCCTCATCATCACTGGATTCTTCACTGCTGCTACTCTCTGATGCTTTGGCTGCAACCTTTCCAGGATGCTGAGGCAGACTGGCACGCTTGGCAGGTACAGCTGAACAAAAGCACAGGTACCACTAAGAATCAGCTACGTAGGATAGGCAGATTACAAATCCTTTGCCTGGAACTGCTAAGCCCAACTCCTGCCCTGCCTTACCAGCCTTCTTAGCTGGAGGCCCTTGGGCTTTTTCCTCCTCACTGCTGTCTTCACTGCTGTCACTGGATGAAGCCTTCTTAGCCTTCTTAGTCACCGGCCCATTTGCTTGTAACTTCCGTTTTGGAGCCTTGGTGGACCTGCTGAGGTAGCTCAGGCTAACTTCTAGGTGATCAGGACCTTTCCAAACCAAGAAACACAGCCCAGCCCAATTGGGGGAAGAAAACAGCCAGAGTGGTACAGGGAAGACTTACTTGAGCCAGAAGCTATAGATGTCCAAGAGGGAAGAGGCATTGGCATCCTGCTGGGTCTGTCGGAGAAAAAATAAAGAGATGGGCAAGAAAATTTTATCCTACTTATTCCAGGGGAAGTCAGACTTTGTGTTACCGTCCTGTTAAATGGAATCTGTTTTTAGCCCTGGCCAGGTAGCTCAAATGGTTAGATCATCATCCTGATATTCGAGGGCTGCAAGTTTGATCCCCGGTCAGAGAACATACAAGAGTCAACCAATACATAAGTGGAACAACAAATTGATGTTTCTCTCTCAAAAATCAATCAATTAAAAAAATTTTTTTAACTAGAAAGTGACCTGTTTTGTACCTCTGATAGTTCATATAAAGGTTACAGTTTCATATGACTTCTCCTACTTGTACAAATTAGGAGAGAAATATTCTACTTATGCATCTTCCAATATTTGGTATCAAAAACTTGGGCTAGTCCGAGTTTCTGACACCATCTGTTCCCCACCTGTCAATCCTATTTATAAAGCCTTTTTTTAGAATTTTATTTTAATCATTGTTCAAGTACAGTTTTCTCCCTTTTACTCCCAATCCGGCCCACCCTCCCAACCCTCCCCACTTCCCTCCCATTACCACCTTCCCCCTAGTTTTTGTCCATGTGTCCTTTAAATTTTTTCCCGTGAACCCTACCCATTCCCCCCTGAAATTCCCTCTTCTCTCCCCTCTGGTCACTATCAGTCTGTCCCCTATTTCAGTGTCCTTGGTTATATTTTGCTTGTTTCTTTGTTTTGTTGTTTAGGTTCCTGTTAAAGGTGATATCATGTGGTATTTGTCTTTCACTGCCTGGCTTGTTTCGCTTAGTATAATGCTTTCCAGCTCCATCCATGCTGTTGCAAAGGGTAGGAGCTCCTTCTTTCTTTCTGCTGCACAGAATTCCATTGTGTAAATGTACCATAGTTTTTTGATCCATTCATTTACTGATGGGCATCTAGGTTGCTTCCAGCATGCAGCTATTGTAATATAAAGCCTTTTTAAACATGTGCTCCTTTTACTTTAGCAACGCTATTACATAGGAATTTATCCTTACCTATGGAACAAGGGCACAAACATTTACACTAAAGAGTGTCTGCTGTCACATGGTTTATAATATCAAATCATTGGAAATAAGCTTTCAAGAGAAGACTGGTAAAAAAGCTATGTCATACATACAGTAGAGAATTTCATCCAGCTACTAATCACACTGATAGATATGGTTTTTTAAAAAGGTTTTAATTACTTATTTTTAGAGAGAAGGGAAGGGAAGGAGAGAGGGAGAGAAACATCAATGTGTGATTGCCTCTTGCATGCCCTGCACTGGGGACCTGACCCACAACCCAGGAATGTGCTCTGACTGGGAATTGAACCTGTGATCCCTTGGGTTCGCAGGCCAGCACTCAATCCATGGAACCACATCAGCCAGGGCAACACTGATTGATGTTATTAACTGGTGCAATAAAAATGGCAAGGCATTACAGTACACACACACGAGTACAGGCTCAGAGTTAGATGAGCAGTGATGTAAAATTCACTTTTGCCAGTTATTACTGGGTGACCATGAGCATATTGCTTAATTTTTCTGAAACTGTTTTCTTCTGTGTAAGATGGAAATAATACTATACATTATATGTTGTTGAGAGGGTGAAAAACAAAGCATACAAAGGGTTTACCATCTGGAGAACTCATCTGGCCCTTACTAAGCCTGCCATGAAGATTAGTTTTTGCCACATTAAAAAAAAAAAGCCCTGATTCTGAAATGCTCAATTTCATCCGGCCCATTGCAGAAAACACTCTTCGGAGCCTCCTTCACAGTTAATTCCAAAAAGTTGCAACCCGAAAGCAGTATATCTGGTCCCATGGCAGGCTGCTGTTCAAGAAGTCCTTTTCGAGGCTGATCCGATCCTCTCCTTGTGCACCCCGATTCTGCCACTAAGAAAAAAATCTGTTTTGGTAGTCAAAGACCAGGACTGCCAAAGACCCTCTACCTTCTCTCGAAATGTTTGCCCATGCAATCATGTCTGCTTTTCTTGAGATTTAGATTCCAGACCTTTCACATTCTTGGTCATCTTCATTTTACATGTCTTCAGAATATCCTAAGTTACCAAAACTATGATAACAGCTTTTACTCACTGATGTTTTCTGACCACCACTCATGAGGACTGGCACATGGTACATATCATACTACTGAAAGTCACAAAAACCCTAGAAAGTGGATGGTGACATCTCCACAGAAACAGAAACAGATTCAGTTTAAGCAAGCTGCCCCGGTCATACGTCTTTAAATGAATGGCAGAGCTTGGCCCCAAACCTACACATATTTGATTCCATAAGTCAAAGGTCCAAGCTCACTGCTATGACTGCATAGGACTCCGATGCTCAGTGCTGCTTCAGTATAACTGAAAGCAGAACCCCGCCTGTACTCTCGTTCATTTTCTTCTTTACTACTGAAGACCCCACCCTTCTAAAGCAGTTTTTCCTTATCTTTGAGTCTCCACTAAATTCGTCTGAGAGTTAACGTCAAGTCACGTTTTGCACCAGCCAAAGTAAAGCCAAAAGAAGCAGCCAGGAGCTTCCAAAACCTCCGATGGGACTGGGTGCTCCCTCAACGCACTCCGCCAGCCACGTGATATGGGCCACGCGGGTGCCACGCTGCCGCTACTGCGCTGCCCACCAGCAAAAAGCAACAAGACTCAATCAGCATTACCTAGTCAGACCTCGAAGACTCCAGGCTTTCTCTAGTCACCACCGAGAACTCGGCACAAAGGCCCCGCAGACTCTCGGCTGGCGGACCCTATGGACCTCTCTACCTGGAAAGCTAAACATGCCTGGGCCCGGAGTCTTGTGGTCAGCCCACCCCGGCTCATGCCCCAAGCCCGGGACTCACAGCGCCTGTTGCCTTGGCGAACTTATTAGCCACCTCCGAGAGCCGGTTATCACGCAGAAAGCCGAGCACGAGAGGATACAGATCGCTGGGAACCACGCGGCGCAAGCCGGCGTCCGCCATCCTCCGGGCAATACGCGTCACTACCGTTGCCTACGCACCCGATTCAGGAACTCTGGGACCCAGAGAGGTGGGGACCGACTCGAGTGACGCGGCGCAAGCGGAAGAGGAGGAGACACAGCGGAAGAGGCGGGCGCACTTTCCAGGGCCGTTCCTCCTTTACTTAAAAGGCGGAGTCTCAACGAAGTCTAAGATTTGCATTCCCACGAGTGTCGCCATCTTGGTAAAGGCGGAGCCCACTCTTTCACTTTGTAAAGTAGCCTGACGTCAGGGATCACACCCTCGGCGTGGCGGGAAAACACCGGACTTCCGGCGCGGGGTTTTGTTGCCTTTTTTTTTTTTTTTTTAAACTTTACGGCAGGCACGTTTTCTCCCAGCCGCGGTTTCCCGCGCCCTACCTGGTACTCTCTAGAGTACCTGCGGACTCTCTAGACTTGATAACGAGATCGCCAGACCGCCCCTTACCGCGCTGCCACTGGAGTCCCACCCTTCATCTTCACTGCCTCTCTCACCCACAGCGACCTTTTTTTTTTCATATGCCACCTCAGCCTCTCTAGATTCCGTTCATTGCTTAAGACCTTTCAGGCCATCCATGGTAGAGATGGGGCGTTGATTCCCAAAACTGCCTCTTCCCCAGTCATGTCTTGCCCATGCAACCCTTCCCCCCACTCATTCAGAGAAGTCAGCTCCACGAAGGCAAAAGGGGCTGTGCACCAAACCTGAATGATACAGCACCACAGTCCTGAAAATAACACTTCTGCCTCCCGGGTCACAGTTTGTACAATGAACTTTCCCCTATGGGAGAACCAGAAAATTCCCTCTCCCTTTGTCATGAATACTTAAAATATTCAAATAACCCGACCTGCCAGGTCAATTTCAAATTCTATCATTTTTTAGTTCACGTTGGTGGCACCTTCAATCCTACATACTACCTCTTATTACTTCCCATCAATGCCTCAGGAAGGGTAAGGACGCTTTTCAGGGGACACACACCCTTACCTTCCTCAAAATAGGTATTCCCCTCTCCTAGATATAACTCCTACATCTCTCTCTGCCCCAGAGGTCTATCCATTTGTATGTATTCTTTATTTTTTAAGATTTTATTTTTAGAGAGAGGGGAAGGAGAGAGGTAAACATCAATGTGGGGTTGCCTCTCACACGTCCCCTACTGGGAACCTGGACAGCAACTCAGACACGTGCCCTAGACTGGGAATGGAACCCACGACCCTTTGGTTTGCAGGCCTGCACTCAGTCCACTGAGCTACACCAGCCAGGGTGTGTGTATGTATTCTTTAAACATCTGAGCAAAAGCACCTAAGTACTGCTCTGTGCCAAGCATTGTGCTCAAACTAAAAGGGTACATGTACACTCGAGTCTCAGTTTAAAAACTTTATTTGGAACAACTATGAGCTTCCCTTAATATTAAAACTGCTTCCAGCCCTGGCTTGTGTGGTTCAGTGGATTGAACGCAGGCCTGCGGACCAAAAGATGGCCAGTTCTGTTACTGGTCAAGGAACATGCCTGGGTTACAGGCCAGGTCCCCAGTTGGGGGCATTGCCAGAGGCAATAAATCAGTTTCCTTAACACATCAATGCTTCTCTCTGTCCTTCCCTCTCTCTTAAAAAAAATAAAATCTTAAAACAAAACAAAAACAGCCATGGCTGGTATGGCTCAGTGGACTGAGCCTGGGTCGGTGAACCCCAGGATCACCATTTCAATTCCTACTCACAACACATACCTGGATTGCAAGCCAGGTCCCCAGTAGGGGGCGTGTGAGGCAACTACATATTGATGTTTCTCTCCCTTCCGCTCTAAAATAAAATCAAATCTTAAAAAAAACTTAGCCCTGGCTGGCATAGCTCAGTGGATTGAGCATGGGCTGCAAACCAGGGTCACAGGTTCGATTCCCAGTCAGGGCACATGCTTGGGTTGCAGGCTATGGCCCCCAGCAACTGCACATCCATGTTTCTCTCTCTCTTTCTCCCTCCCTCCCCTGTCTAAAAATAAATAAATAATTAAATCTAAAAAAAAAAAAAAAAAACCCTTAAAAAAATACCAAAACTTCAAAAAATGTTTCATTAAAAAAACAAAACAAAAAAAACACCTTCATAAACCAGTAGCACCAGCATTCCCTTACTTGAAATGTAGAATCTCGGGCCCCAGAAGTCAAAAATGCCCTTTCTAAAAACATCTCCAGCTCTGGCTGGTGTGGCTTGAGTACCCACCTGCAAACCAACAGGTTGCAGGTTCAATTCCTATTCAGGGCATATGCCTGGGGTGCAGGCCAGGTCCACTTGGGGCCTCATGATAGGCACCCATGCATTGATGTTTCTCTCCCTCTATTTCTCCCTCCCTTCCCCTCTCTAGAAACTAAAAAAAAAAAAAAAAAAAAATTTAATAAAATAAAATAAAAAGATCTCCAGACCCAGCTGGTGTGGCTCAGTGGACTGAGCTTTGGCCTATGGACCAAAAGGTCACTGGTTTGATTCCCCGTCAGGAGACATGCCTGGGTTACAGGCCAGGTCCCCAGTTAGGGGTGTGGAAGAGGTAACCAGTCAATGTTTCTCTCCTCCCCTCTTTCTCCCTGATCTCTAAAAAATAAATAAATAAAGCAATGAAACATGCTGTTTAAAAAATAAAAAGACCTCGAAGAGATTCAAGTACCCCTTTAAAGTTTGAGAAACACTGCTCTAGATGACTGATTTCACTAACAATGCACTTGAGAAGCCAAGTTTCAAGTCCAATAGGATTTGGTACCTGACCAAAGAGGGGTCCTAGGAATTCAACTGAGGCAAACATGACGCTGCTGATTGTATTGAGAGGAAAAGCGAGTGTATCTGGCACTAACACCATGGAAAGAAAGAAGCACAACAGCACTCAGGAGTTCTAATTCATGTTTATTAGTCTGCATAGTGACATAGGCCATCCAAACCCTGGGGGAACCCTCAGCCTCATTCACCTCACACAGGAATGCAAATTAACTTGTTTCAATGCCTGTTATAAAAAAACAAACACCCTTTTAAAAAATCTGATTTAACACAATTTTTATTTCACTTTTTTCATTTCTTTATAAAACAGTCCTCATCTCACTAGCAGCTCTCTCCCCTGGAGTGGGGGAGGGGGAATGGAGATGGTTGGACATCTCCAAAGAAAAGGGGAAGGGGGAGAAGGGCCCAGGGTTACCTCCTGAGGTTCTTCTGGGCCTGTTTCAACAATGTGTCAAAGTCAAGAGAATCAAATTTGCTCTTTACAGGAGCAGGGTCAAAGTCTTCCCGGTTGGAGTCTATAAAGGCAGAGAGAGACAAAACATCAAGGTCTCTGACCATACTTGCCGACCACAGAGTCCTGATGGCCGGCCGCCTCCCAACCCAATAATGATTTTAAGTCATCCCACCCCTTAGGTTCTTTGTTTATCAGATGAAGTCAAGTCTGCCTAGCCCACTCACAAAAAAAGGCTGGGAACCCTTCCAGGCAAATCAAGTTCACCAAAAAGCCTCAGGGCCTCCCTCCACTCACCAAGATCAGAATAGCTTCTCTTGCAGAACTGCCTTCGGCCCCCAAAGCAGAGATCAAAGGGCTGCTCATCTGCCTGCCTCAGCTTGTGGCCACTCTCGATGGCTGCAAATGCCTCCTCAGCATAGCGGTAAGTGACGAAGCCATAGTTGTCACTGATGGGGAAGGTGAGGCAGAGGCTACTTGGGCACATGCCATGGAGAAGAAACAGCCTCCCGGGGGTACAAAGAGGGACTGAGAAGATTCTTCTCGTTCCCCAATAGTCAGCCCACTGGGTGGGAAAATGAAGTTGTCTGTCATTGACCACCACACCCAAGCGAGGAGTAAAGACAAAGAAGCATCAAGGCCCATGAATGGGACAGAAGAGACATCCTGATCTTAGGGCCCAAGCTTACCCTTGGACACGGAAGTGGATGGTGCACTCCTCAATCTCTCCAAAAACAGAGAACCTCTGTTTTAGCTCTGACCGAGTCATTCGGCCAGGTATCTTCCCAATGAACACCACTCTTCTCTCTTCCTATGTAGGGTCAAGGAAAATTCACATAACCATGAGCCAGAGCCAGAGCTACAGACAGCTCCATGAGCACATGGGTCGGGGCAAGCTCCCTCCTTCCATGACCTGTTCCTCTACTCACTATTGCACGCTCCTTCTGCAGCACTCTCTGCCTTTGGTAATGGTCATGTGAACGGTAAGAGCTGTACCTGACAAAAGAAGGTGCCATCAGCCCTCTAGATGTATGACAGCTGAAGTCTCAGAACTGACGCACTTGTACCCCAGATGCACTGACTCCCTGAACACACGCTCACCGCCGCCTCCTGTCACTTCTCCGGCGGGGGGATGGGGAGCGAGACCGGCTTCGGGAACTAGATGAGGAGGATGAGGAAGATGAGGAAGAGGAAGAGCATCTTCGGGAACGTCCAGAGGAACTGCAACTGGACCTGGAAAACAAAGGGGCATGTAGGAATGCTGGGAATGGTGCAGATAAATCCACTTACTTCACCATGGCTGCAGCCCTGCCTCCCTATCAGGAGGTTCAGGCCTCAAGGCAAACGAGAGCTATAGAGGTCTAGAAAAACTTCTCACAGATGACCAAAGTGAAGCCTTCATAAACTTTGGATGTATCTGGAATGTTCCAGTGTTTTGGCATAGGTCATATTTATTTTCAATTATGCAATTAAAAATTGGTAATATTTAATGAATCAGAAAGAAGAAAAATAAACGAACTCAAGAGATAATGGCCTCCTTATCTAAATGGGAAAAATTTGGGTCTGCAACCGAAAAAAAAGTACTGCCAGGAAATAGATGAGGCCACAGGGACACCCAAAGGAACTGCCCAGCCTCTTTCTTCAACAGATTAAAAGGACTGTGTGCCATTAACCCACAATCCCACCAGGAAAATACCAGAAATGAGGACTGATACAGTGCTCAAAGAAATCGACATGGTCAAGACCAAACCCTAACAGCCTCCCCATGGCAGGTCTCTAGGAAGCAGACCTCGAGATACCCCAGACATCAAGAGGACAGAGGCTATTTTCTCAGCTTGCCTCCTTCAACAATCTAGGGAAGTGGGAGAAGACAAAAGCCAAAGACACCAATAGAAGTTTTAGTGCCTGGAAGTATCAAACTTGATGTGCAAAAAGCTTTCAAAATAAACCAGAGTACATGAACCTCCTAAATGGAGAGGACCTAATAGGCCATCAGAGCTCACCTTCGCCACCTCTTGTGTGGGGGGGAGAGGGACCTGGACCGGGACCGGGATGAAGACGACGATGAGGATGAGGAAGATGCGTCACTGGTCCGGTTGGACCCAGAGCTGACTGAACTGCTGCGGCCACGATGGCCCTGCCAGCCCCGGCTTGGGGGACTGGCTGACCTGCAGGCTTTTCGATAACAACGCATTGGCCGCTGCTTGACTGAGGGCTCAGGGGGAATCCTAGTGTTCATGTCATTCCGGCTGGGCGAGGCTTCAGGGGACAGCAAGGCAGATGGGGCAAGGCAAGGGGCTGGAGGATGTGCCTGCTTGTTGCTAGTCCTGTGATCAAGTGGGTCCTGGGAGACAGCTGGGCCTGGGGGCAGGGGGGCTGCTGGGCCCAGGGACAAGACAGGTTTGATGGTGATATCCTGATGGCGTTTGACGTTCCATCGGGAGCCTGCCTCTGGAAAGACTAAGGCAGGAGTCTTTTTGGGGGGGGTCCTGCTCCGGACACAATAGTCATGATCCCCAGAGCCCACATGAACTGGACTAGGGCCATGGACCCCTTCTTGGAGGCGGGCTGCAGCTGGATGTTTGGCCTCTGTAACTCCTTCAGGCTTCAGGGTTCCCTCCTGGGCGGTGGACTTAGGAGATTTGACTTTGGCCAGCAGGGAAACAGCAGCCAAGGGCTTCCATAACTGGTGGGGAGGGGTAGCTGGAGGGGTGAGCCCTGTGAGGGGAGGGAGGATGGAGATAGCAGGGTGAGATCCGATTCTACACTTCCAAACGCTGTGTATATAGGCTCCAGAGAACCCCACCTTGTCTCACAAAGTACACCAACTGTCCACAGCCCAACCTCGCCAACTGGCGCCACTGTTCTTTCCCCCACGTTTCTCACACTGGGGACCAGCAATAGAAACCCAACCAGCCAGGGCCTTCCTGAACCCAACTGTCCAGGGCCTGCCTGGTCTACCTCTGCATACGTAGACCCCTCTACCCTACTCCAGCACTGTCTGACTTCTGGCTGCATTTTGCCTGGACTCATGTAATCATCTTCCGATGATCCCCTACCTTGGGGTTCATAACTGTCCACCCATCTTCTTCTATGTTCCTGCTGGAGGGAGCACCCAAAAACCAATTTGGTAAAGCTTTTTCAATTGCTTATTCACTGAACAGGATAAAGTCCAAATAACTTACATTACAAAGTTCCCGTAATCTGACCTCCTACTTACCACTCTGGCTTTATCTCTTGCTTTAGCTCTACCCTTGCCCCCAACCCTGATCATACACTACACTATAACCAAACTAAACCACCTGCAATTCCCCAAAACATACCCAGCTGACTGTATTTCTTCATTTCACTCAAGATGCTCTATCTACCTAGAGTGCTCAGTTCCCTAAACCTACCTGATTGGTATCAGTGATTTTCAGGTATCAGTGATTTTCTTAAGCCTGTTTCGGAGATTACCTTCCACACGACCCTTCCCTGACTGCCCCCTTCAGATCCCACCATCACCCACGAAGGTTTCTTGAACACACCACCTCTGCTACTCAACATACTCATTTTACACACTTGCCCCTAGACTGTGAGAACCTCAAGAATGAGGACCAGATCTCTGTATCCCCAACACCTACCCACGAGTGGTGGAGAACAGACTCTATAAACATTACCTGCATGAACTAATCAAAGGCAGAGTTCCCCACCCTGAACCCACCTGCCACGTTGGCCAATTCTGGGGCTTGTAACCGGTCTAGGGGCCGCTTCTCCTGGGGAGGGTCAACGCTGCTGGCGGGGGGAAAAGGGAAAGCCTGGTTCATTCCCTCCTTGACATCTCATACATCTGCTTTCCTCAGAAAGCAAAGCAAGAGGAAAGGGGTGTGTGCAGAGAACAATGGGATGCACACCTGCCCCTATCATTCTACTCCAGCACAAAAGGTGTCTTGGTGACTAAACTATAGGTTGGGGCTCAGCTCCACCCAATGCCATGAGGCAGATCTCCAAGCCAGGAACCTCACCTACCCAGCTCAAACCAACCCAAAAACCAATGTGGAGAAGGATGTGCTTGGCAGAACAGCGTGGGGTACCATGAACAAGAAAAATGGAAAAGGGGGAAAAAAAAAAAAAAAAGCCTCTCAGTACTGAGTGAGAAACTGGGGAATAAGGAGGTCCAGGGTGCCTGTGTCCACCAAGGAGTCAGGGAAGCCCTAGCCATGAACATTTCTCCCCACTTATTTTAAACTATCACTAGTGTTTAGCAAGTTTAAAATTTGCTAGCCCTGGCTGGTATGGTTCAGTGGATTGAGCATGGGCCTGCAGACCAAAGGGTCACCGGTTCAATTCCCAGTCAGGGCACATGCCTGAGCTTCAGGCCAGGTCCCCAGTTGAAGGTACATTGAGAGGCAACTGACTGACATGTCTCTCAAGCATTGATGTTTCTCTCCCTCTTTCTCCCTCCCTTCCCCTCTTCCTAAAAACATATAAAAGCTTTTTCAAAAAAGCTTTGTTAAATGCAAGAAAAATCCCCAAAGGCATGACCTGCCAGAAGACCAATGGTACTCGCTGGTACACATCCTCCTACCTTTCCACCCAAGCCAATGCCCAGTAGTGATGGGCTGAGCATGGGGATGGGGAAACAGGGCAAGACTCTAGAGCTGATGAAACATCCCTGCAACAGAGGCATCCCGTGTATGGTCCTGAAGCACCAGCCAGCTGCTGACCAACAGCTGTAGGGTAACTCGTTCACACGTCCCCAGACTTACCCTGAGTTTCCTATAGCCAAGCTGTCAGCAGGAGCCGGGGGAGGGCACTCCTTTTTGGCTGCAAAGAAACCATACTGGTTAAAAGCCCAACCAGATGTTCCAAATTAAGGAGGTGTAGAAAGGCTGGCTTTGACCCAAAGGAGGAAAATCTACTTTGCCTACATATTCTACTGGGCGTTCCCCAGAAAGATCCATTCTCTTCCAGGCCCAGAAACATCCACACTCCCCAGTGAATCTGAGATAGATTCCAACCTTCTAAGCCTGAGGAACTCAAGGGTCTACGTGACCCACCTAACTTTTTTAAGTCTTACAGCCTATTCTTATCCTATACTTACATTTTATCTGAATTATAGATGCCCATTCCATTTCAGGAGTCATTTCTGCATATTTCTCTCCCCAGTTAGACCACAAGCTCCTTGAGAACAGGATACAGCATCCTCCACAGCACTGAGAACCATGCCTTGCACTGAAAAAGCTGAGCTAACCATTGCCTTCTAAATACACCATATCCAACTACTGCTATACCTCTGCTTTCATTCACCATAAGCACCCTATGAAATCCTGTCTTTCGAAGTCTAGCTTGAGAACTACTTCCTTCTAGAAAAATGCCCCCAAACAATCCAACCCACAAGGACCTCCCTACTGGTTTACTCTTTGTATCAAGTACCAGCTGTACCCTCCCCCTGGCTTAGACTGCTCTAGTAGCTGAGACTGCCCCTCCCCCAGTTTAGGTGACTAGAAACTGGGCCCAAAGGAAATACCAACAAAGAGATTGGGACAAAGCTACCCAGGTTCCCTCACCTTCTGATTTCTCAAACTGCTCCAGCAGACTGGACAGGTCCGATGCCTCAATTCCTGTAGAAGTACACAACACAGGGCTGGAAACCCACTCCTATCAACTGAGTTCACAGGTCCCAGGAAGTCCCTAATCACATCACTTCTTTAATGACCCCCCTGCTCACTGTACTAAATAAATCAAGACAGCCACACAAAGCAGGAAAAAATTAAACCCAGAGCTCTACCTCTCAAGAACCCTCCAATGAAATCCAAAGGCCAGTCCGTCTAGGTGCTTTATCCTGATCTACGGAAGACATTGCACGCCCAACCCCCATGCCCTTCTTCACGCTACCTGAACTGCCTGGCACTCACCGATCTCACTGATGAAAGCCTGCACCACATCCTCAGGACCCTGGGAACGTGGAGGTGGCAGGAAAGAGAGTTTCCTTAGACGAGCTGGGTGAACAGCAGGCAACTTGGTGACAGTGCTCTGCTTGGGTGTGGGGACAGCCTTGGCAACAGGAGAAGGGGTCTTCTCCCTGGACATTGTCTCCTGGGTCTCAAGTTTTAACATCTCTGATGCAGGCTCCTCAGTAGTCACACTCTCAGCAGACAGGTGCGGTGAAGGCTTATTCTGTGGGTTTTGCACTGGGGAGCACACTTTGTGTTTCAGATGGGGAGATCCCGGCACTGGCTTGACCTCCACCTTGGTGGACTCTATCTGTGGAGCTCCCTGGCCAGCTGACCCAAGACTGAGAGGAGGAGCCACTGGCACAGGAAGTACACTTTCAGGAAGGTCATCTGGGATGACACTGGGCTCCACTTTGGGTGGGGGAACAACTCTCCCAACAGAGGCTGGAGGCAAAGGTGGTGGGGGCACAGCAGACCAGAATGGAGGATGTCGCAGCCCTGAGCCCCATCCCAAGGGCCCATAAGTACAGCTAGAGCTGTAAGGTGGGATTGGGGCAGGAGGGGGTACCCAAGGCACACTGCAAGTGGGGGGAACTGTATAGGTGCCAGGAGTACCAGACACTAGTGGCACTGTTGGTGGGGGGGGCAGACAAGGATAACCAGGAGACACCGGGGGATAACAAGGCCAAGGTAGTATGGGGGCATAGTGAGTGTAAGAATCAGGTGGCACTGGCCCCACAGACATTGGGAGACTAGGAGGCTGAAAGGGTGGTGGGGGCAGACTGGGGACCCCTTGCCCACTTGCAGGAGGGGGCAGCATAGGGGTCATGCCCACCCCACCTGGTGGAAAAGGCAGGGCAGTGGGCATTGTGGGGGGCATGGACTGCACAGCAGGAGGTGGAAGTCTTGCTGGCAGTGGCATCTCTTGGGATGGCACCTGCTCAGTGGGAGTTGGGGTCATAGATTTGCTTGCAGGTGACTCAGGACTAGAAGCAGCGGGGCTGGGACCCACGGGCACAAAGCAAGCCTCAGGGCTTCTCTGCAGAGCTGTCTTTTTGGCTGGGGCTGGTGGGATGACAAGACAAGGGATATCTGCCAGCCCTGTGGGGGTCTCTGGGAGGCTGGGCCACTTCCCAGATGGGGGCTGGGAACTCCTTTCTTCTGCCTCTGCTTGGCGCTGCTGCCTTCGTCGCCGGTACTCAGATAGGCTAAGAGGCCGAGGTTTAGTTTCCTGGGTTGTGGCACTGGTACCACCTTCTGCCTTCAGAGGACCCACGGCCTCCTTGGCTTCAGGAATGATGGCCTTTGGGGGGTCCAAGGATTCTGACTCCAGGAGCTGGGGGGCTGGACTCCCCTGGGCTGATGACACTGCACCACGTCTGGGATCAGTTGGCCTAGACTTAATTAGCACAGGATTAACTGGAGCCAGGTCATCAGGAACAGAGTCAACGGGTGCTAGGTTGGCTGACACAGAGTCAACTGGTGGCAGGTCATCTGAGACAGGAACAACCACTGCAGGGTCATTTGCCACTGAGCCAACAAGAACTGGCTCAGTCAACACTGGGCCAGCTGGGAGAGCGTCAACCAGCTCTGAGTTGGCTGAAGCAAGGTCAACCAATGCAGGGTCAACAGGTACAGGGTCAGCTAGAACACGGTCAACTGCACTGGGATCAGCTTCAACAGAATCAAGTGGCATGGGGTCGGCACGAGCAGAGTCAACAAAGGAGAGATGGGTTGGAACGGGGTTGGCTTCAATGGTGTCACCCAGGTTGGGGCAAAGATCTAGAGGACCTTCTTTAGCAGGACTAGCTCGTCCAGCACTACTCTCCAAGTTCCCAGAACTAGGCTTTTCCAAGGAAGCTGCCCAGGCCTGAGCCCAGGCCCGAGGCTTCCCTCTACCACAGGGAGGCCCAACCTCTCCTTGAAGTTCCTCCTGAGGCAAACTGCCTGTCTGAGAGATCACCTCTGTAGCCGTAGTAGGGTGCCCACAAGAGGATGACCTCAGCCTCCTGGCATAGCCTTCTATACAGGCTGCTGGCTGTTCCTTTTTCTTCCTCCTCCTGCCCTTTCGAGCTCTCTGGGAACTCTGCACTGCACTGGCTGGTGGGTTTTTAGGCCCCTTGGGTGCCACTGGCTCCATGACCTCCCTGGGCTCCAACAAGGCTGACTCCAGCTTTTCCTCTGAGTCCAGTGACAACCCCTCTTTTGTAGGGCAGAGGGGTTCCTTGGGCACAGCAGCCTCTATCTCTGACTCTAGGGTAGGCAGGAGCAGCTGCAAGGTTGAACTGGCCTCTAATGAATCCTCCAGGAGAACAGGCTGGGGTCCAGCAGGAATCTGATGCAGCACAACTGGGATCTCCAGGTCATTGCCAGCTGTGGCTGCCTGCCCCACAATCTCCAGCACCACACAATCCTCAGGTAGTGTCAAATCACCTGCCTGCTCCTGAAGTTCATTCTCTAGTGACGTCAGGTGGGTAAAGCTGGGCAGGCAGTATGGGTGCATGGCCCGCACCAGCTCACTCAGGGAAGAGATGCTCTTGTCACCAGCTGCCTGCACTGCCATCTCTGCTGCTACTGTTTTATCTTCCTCTTCCGGGCAGGCCAGGTGCATGGGAAAATCTGGGATGCTGCTCATGGAGTTGTCATGCTCCCCATCAAGCATCTGGCCACTGAAGCAGGCCACCTCCTCCTCTTCTTCCCCATCACTACGCTGTTGGGGAGAAGGGGACTGGCTCCTGCGCGGTCTGGATCTTGGGGTTCTCCAGCTAGGAAGTTTGGGGGAGGAAGTCTCCAAGAAGGACGGTGGAGAAAAGTCCCAAGGGGAATCTGTGAGAGACACCTCGACCTACAAAAGAGAAGTCACGGAAGGCATTTTCTCCAGAGCTGTCCCCACACACTCCTCCCCCTGAGATTCCCTGAGGCTCCCTAGGTCAGGCTTACCCCACTCACTTTACTACTGCCTGTGCTGGGTCCCAGTGGGTCAATGGGGGTGATGAGGTCACGGTCTGAGGGTGTTCGGGAGAGGGTTAGCAGCTTGTGCAGCTAAGAGGGAGAAAAGGACCCAAGATGAGTTTTTGCTTCAGAACTATGTGAGTAGGTCCACAGACATACTTTGCACCAACATACAACCCTCCCCCTGGTCCCACACTCACAGAGGGGCCCTCCCGAGGTGACACAAGCAGCTCAGAGTCAGGAATGCTGTCAAAGGGGGACAGGTTCTCAGAATCTGCATTGTCCAAGATCTCCGTCAGAGCTGTGAGCAGTGACACTTCATTCTGGTCCTCCAGCGATAACCTGCTCTGCTCCAAAAAGACAATAGGAAAGTCCCACACCAACATCCCAAATGATCTACTGAGCCACTAAGAGCTAGATGCCAAGAGAATCAGTTTTGCTCAATTTGCCAGGGACAAATTTGAGTACCAGAAGGCACAAGTTCCAATCTCATTTGCTACCATCCACTACCTTTCTAGTATCAATAGAAACCTGTCAAAACTGAGTCTTAAACTTATGTTTTAAAAACTCCTTCCACCCTCAAGTTAAAAAATGGGATACTCAGCAGACAACCCTTGGCTAAACCGGAATTGGGCTCGAACAGGGATCAGACCCTCTAGACATGTAAGTCAGGAGCCCAGGCAGGAGAAAAGGCCTTGGCTACAGCTCAAGCCTCCCAGGTCATCCTTAAATGGGACATAATCTGGCAGCCTGCAGGCGAGCTCTCACTTAGAGACACAAAATACACTTCGATGACTCAGGCTGGGTATCCACGAGCCAAGGGTCTAGGAGAACTGAGCCACTGAGCCATAACGTCCCTGTGAAAAGCCTCTGTCTGAAGACTTGCAAGCCCAGCACTAGCTCACCTCTCCAAGACTCCCAAAATCCTCGATGAGGGAGATGAGAGAGGCATCCATGTAGCTCTGCATGGTCCCCAGGAGTGTCTCATCCTGCAGCATCAGCTCTTCCATCCCCAGGTCCTTGTCCTTCAGACAGGGGCCCAGCCGAGACAGACTCACAAAGCCAGAATCATCCACCTCTTCTTGCAGCAGCACCTGCAGCAAAAGGGGGAAAGTCAGAAGGACACTGTGAAAGCTGCAGGATATGGGCCCTCTGGGGCAGCTGACTGATACGCTCCGTAAACTAGGTGCCTAGCCCTCCACCAATGGCCCCAGACTCAGCAGGAGCCCCACCACAGCCAAATCTCCAGACTTGGTAAGCGGAGAGAAGTACAACTCATGAGTCAAAGCCCCAACCGAGATGGCAGTGTTCAAGGACCTCCTGGGCAAAAAAAAAAAAAAAAGAGTGTTTAGCCTACATCCAGAAACAGAGGGAGCCACAAGGGATTATTGAACTGGGGATTTAAAATATCAAGACTGTTCAGAAGAGACGTCTGCTGGAAGTGTGAAGGCAGACAGTCTGAAGGGCAGCACTCATGGAGAGAAGACCAGGAAGCAGGCAATTCAGCTACCACCTTACCTCCCTCAAGCCCTCTTACACTTCTCTTCCCTGCTTAGCTCAAGTCCGGCCTTCAAGAAGACTCCTCAGGGTGCCCCAACTCAAGATGCTGTCTCCCCTGAATTTACACGTTTCTGTATCACTCACTTTTCTGGTGACCACATCCTGCCCCCTCCCCAGTCCATGACATTCCTTGCATCATTACTAAAACTAGATTCCAAGTTCTTTTGGGGCAAATAAAACAACCCTTCGTATCCTATTAGCTTTTATATTCTTCTTCGCTTTAGAAGGGCTTATACTGTCCACACACTTCTTGATCACCGTGATGCCTAGCACAGTGTCTTATACATAGCTGATATTCACACTTAACTCACACTTCTTAAAAAAATTTGTTAAAGTGTTTATTGATTTTAGAGAAAGAGGAAGGGGGAGAGAAAGAGAAAGATTTATGTGAGAGAGAAACACTGACTGGTTGCCTCCAATACATGCCCAACCAGGGAATGAACCAACCTAGGTATGTGCCCTGACCGGGAATCGAACCCCCAACCTTTTGGCATACCGGGCAGAACTCTAACCGAGCCATGACGATCAGGGCACTTACTTTATGCTTTTATTTTGAAGGCTCTACAGTGTGCCATCCAATCTCTCAAGGGTAGTCCCAAGGGAAAATAAAGTCTCTTCCCTACCCCTACCAGGTAAGAAAAAGGATGAGAAAGCTTGATTCTGTAGATGAAAAAGCCCCACCCCACCAGTTCCCTGAGAACCAGCAATGTCTTCAGCCTTGTTAGGCAGGGAGTCACCCGTCCAGGCCTGTCAAGCATGTGGGTGTGGGCAGGGCCAGAAGTGGCTGGAATGGGGCCGGCAACGCCAGAGGCCAGAGGCCAGAAGCGCAGGTATCTTCCCAGTAGGAAATATCTGATGCAAAGTCAGAGAATAGGAACAAGGACAAGTCAGCCCCTTCCCCTTCGGCAGCAAAGGGAAATTCTGCACTTCTTCTAAGGAGGAAAAATAAAAAGCAACAGGTATAACTACACTTTATATCCAACCTGCTACCAAGCTGAGGATACCATGGGAGAGGAAGGGCTAGAGAAGAACTCTTTAGGAAGCCAGGCTCAGAGAAGAAGTGAAAGGTGGCAGGTTTTAGGCACTGACTCCTCCCAGACCTTCACAATCCTGTAATTACAACCAGAAGCTGAATAGCACCTGGCTCAGCAAACACTCTGAAGTGAGCAAGAAGGCCGCATCTCAACTTGCCCTGCCACTTAACCTGGCCCAGAATCTCAAAACAATGACCAGGTCTACAAACCACTCATCACCACTTCCAACAGACAAGTACTGGAGCCCCAGCCAGAGACAACCCCTCTTCACCTGACCTCACCCAGCACTCAATCCCCACATAGGAGAACTCCCAGAGTACCAAGATCATCCACGGGCTAAGCCCAGGCTAAAAGTAGGGTTTTGTGCCTGCATGGTTCAAAACCAGCTACAAATTTTAAAAAATAAATATGATCACTTCCAAAGGCCCTCCCTAAATCCCTCTAGTGGTATCTTACTGCTCTTGATATAGGTTTCAACTCTTTAATATGGTTTACTGGGGTCCTGGTCTTCCCCAACAGACTTCTGCTCCAGGGTGTCCTCTCTCACCAACCCCCCATCTCTCTACACACCACCCATATAGGTCCCTCAGTTTCTCCAGTAAGCCACATTCTCTCCCACCTTACATTATAAGGCCTTCACTTATAATGCCCTCTGATGAAAGCGTCCCCCACCTACACATAGCCTTTGAGTCTCAGCTTAAAATGTCCTTTCCTAGACCCTACAAAGTAGATTACTACTACTAATTATATGATCTCAAATATGCACTTTCCTTATTGTCTGTCCAGCCTGATAAAAACATAAGACCTGCCTTGGCCGGTGTGGCTCTGTTGGTTGGAGTGTTGTCCCATATACCTAAAGGTCTCGGGTTCAACTCCCGGTCAGCACACATGCCCAGGTTGCCCATTCAATCTCCTGTCAGGGCAGTACAAGAAGGGGCATCTCAACTTGTCCTGCCACTTACCTGGCCCAGAATCTCAAGACAATGACCAGCTCCACAAACCACTCATCACCACTTCCAACAGACAATAGATACTTCTCTTCCCTCCCCCTTTCTCTTTTCCTACAAAAGCAATGAAAAAGTATCCTTGGGGGAGGATAAAGTGAGATCCTATAGGATAGGGCCCAAGAGTGGTTTACAGCAGTATTCCCTGTGTCCGAACATAATGCTATCTCAATAACTAGCTGGTTGACTAGCTTCCACACATGGTTCTTGGGGAGCTGGGGGCAGAACAGGGCAATCTCTCCATGAGACCCTCTCCAACCCCAAATGACCACCCAACTTGGATCAAGAATTCTTCCTGCCTCTCCCGCAAAGCATAGGCAGCACCACTCCAAGATGTGACCTCTAAGAAAAGGAAGGAAGAGAAGGTGGCAGCTCCCAAGTTAGGGACTCAGAAGCCATTCTCTCCTGGGCAAGGGCCTGGATTGGTCTATTGAAAATGACATGATCAGGCAGCCTGCAGCCCAACTTCCACCTGCAGAACAACAAAAAAGCTTTCAAGGACTTGGCTTCATTGCTTAAGAGTTCAAGCTAAGTCCTGCTCAACTCCACTCCCATTGGTAACTTTTAACAAGCCCCCTACTGAGGAATAAGAAGATAACTTTTGAAGTATGGAGAACTGAAGGCCAAGAAAAAAAGATTCTAACAGAAAGATTCCCCTCCCCATCCAATAAATGTTCACCTAGTGTTGTTCTCAAATTGCATCCAACTTTTCCCATCCCCAGCAAAAATCCCAGACACCCTTACAAAATGACCACCCCAATTTGTATCAGTTCACAGGAGCAAGGCTTAGCTGCCTCCTCAAAGGAGATGCTGAAAGAAAAAGTGAGAGAAGTTGAGAGGATTATTCTTTCCCTTCCTTAAGCTTGTCTCCTGTACGTATCAACACTCTCCATTCCCTTTGATTCAAGAATCAGGACTGCAGGCAACCAAAGTGCCAGTGCCCGTGACTCACAACCCAGCCCAAGCTGGTCAGGCAGAGGCCACCACAAGCTCACCCCACAGCCCTTCAACCTCAGCCCTCGACCCTCCCCAGCACACCCGGCCATCCGCACATCTGGAAAGTCCTTCACCATCCGCTGTCTGAGAGGCACCGGGGACCAAAGCAGGAGTAAAAAAAAAAACTCCAAGGCTCTGAGCAAAGTTGACTCTAGCAGTCCCTACCTTCGTTCCCGGCCAGGGGCCCCCAGCTGGGTCGGAGATGGCGGGACCAGCTGAGACACACCCAGTTCCCGGCAGTGCGGCTCCAGCGCCGATACCAGACGCCGGGCAGCCTGAGGCGGGAGCCACGTGGACATCCCCTCCCCGTCCCAACGTGGACCCGCGGCCCCCCCAACCCTGAGCCCAATCCACGTGGGTGCCGGGGCCCTCTGGAGGGGGAGGGGAAGCAGATAAGTTCTCCGGAGAAAATCGCTCCCCCCAGACCACGTGGCTCCGAAAAGGCACTGCGACGCGGGGATAGGGGTAACCCCCGCCCTCGGCATCCTTAGAGGGAGGTCTTAGCTCTCAACTCCAAGCCCGAATCCCTCACCGCCCCCACCCCCATCACGGGCCACGTTTCCAACACCAAGCTGTGCTTCTTCGCCGACCCGCAGGAATGGCCGTAGGGACCCTGCCTCTGCCCGCATCCTACCAGCAAAGGGCCCAGTCCACTCGGCGCAACCTGTCTCCCACAGCCACCCGGCATAGGCTCCGGAGCGCTTCCTCCCTTTCCCGTAGCGTCCACGTGTCACCGCCCGGCACACGCCGCTTTGCTGCCAGCCGCGGGCCGGCCGCCAGCCTCTCACCTGCTCCCCGCCGCTCACAGTGCCCACAGTCCCATACGGCGCTTGGCTCCGACTTCCCTTCCTGCTGCCGCGAACTCCACCGCCAGGGTCGGGGCCAGGGCCCCCACTCGGAGGCGGCGCGACTCGGTCTCTCCGTCCCCGGCGCGCCGCCATCTTGGCCCCTGAACATCCAAGCGCAGCTCTGATAGCCGGCGCCGCCTCCAAGTCGCCTGCCTCGCCCAGCCGGTTGTGGAGAGAGAACTACAACTCCCGGAAGACACTGCAAGACTACGAATTCCAGAAGGCCGTGCGGCGAGACCCACTCTCTCCACACGCTCTTGCACCCGGAAGGAGGGCAGCGGTCTCACGAGGGATCCTGGGAAAGTAGTCGCTTTTACTGAGCCGGGCTGGTACATGCTACAGGCGTACGTACTGTAATGCTTAGTTTTTCTATGTGGGGTACCCAGTTAGGGAGCGAGGAGTAATAAGGGAAGAGTTAACATTTGCGCATCTTTTTATTTTCCTAATCTACCCAACTGTCGGAACACCCTCTTTTGTGTGATGCTCTACCTGCTTATACAGTACATTCCTTTCACTACAATCCAATTGTGCCTATGTTTTGAAACAGCACCCCCTAGTGGGCACGCGCATTCCAGGCTCTAACCCTCACCTAATCTCATACTGCGGCACTACTGCGAGTTTAATCTTTAAAACACTGCATTCTCAGCGTCTCTCGGGGACGATCTAACACCCAGGTTGGCGTCTCATTACCAAGTGTCCTGCAATGATGCAAACAGATCACCTTGCTGCCCTCCGAAGGCAACAGGTGTTCTCCTGCCTTGGTTTTTCTGTCTGGGGTACTCGAACCTCGAAACATCTTTCATACCCTATTGTATCCAGGAAAGCCTTTTTTGATCATCCCAGCCAATCGTGATCCCTCTCTGTACTTCTACAGTCGATCACTATCTCTACTAATCACTCACTTGCCATTTAGAAGTTACTTCATATTGTTTTCCTATTTTTTAAAAAAGGTTTTATTACAAAAGTTTAAAAATCATTTCAAAGAATGCAAAACTATATAAAGTAAAAAAATACACTTGGCCTGCAGATTTAACCCTTGTCACCTTCAGTGTGTATACATCCACACTTTTCCCATGAATCTAAAAATCTATAGGGTTACGCATTGGTCCTCCTTCTTCTTTCTTCTTTCTTCTTCTTCTGTTGTTTAAAAATAGAACCATTCTGTGGCCTGGCTGGTGTGGTTTAGTGCAGCGATCCCCAAACTTTTTGGCACCAGTGACCGGTTTTTCCACTAACGGGGGCGGGGGAGGGCGGAGGGGGAAACTGGAGGTGGAGCTCAGGCGAGCTTCACTTGCTTGCCTCTGCACACCTCCTGCAAAGGACTGGGTGGTGGGGGGCCAGGAGGGCTAGACAGGAGGCAGAGCTCCGGAGAGCTACCCTGGTGGCCTGATTCCTAACAGGCCATGAATCTGTTCCAGTCCGCGGCCCCGGTGTTTGGGGACCCCTGATTTAGTGGGTTGAGCGCTGACCTTCAAACTGAAAGGCTGAACCTAAAGGTCGCAGGTTTGATTCTCACATAGGGCACATTCCTAGGTTTCTGGCCAGGTGCCCGGTTGGGGGGCCAGAGGCAGTGGGTTCATGTTTCTCTTCCTCTCTCCCTCTCTTGCCCTCTCTAAAAAATAAACAAAATCTTTTTTTAAAAAAGGACCATTCCATATGTATAGTTCTACAACTTGCTTTTTTTTCATGTAGCACTGTTAGTTCATTCATTACCCAAATATTTACTGAGATCTTAGTACCCCTTCCATTATATGGATATATCATTACTTGTTATAAATATTTCCAGTTTTTCACTATTACAAATGAAGTTACAGTGAACATTCTTGTACATGTGTACATGTACATATATTTGCACTTTTGTTTGGAATAGTTTCCTTAAAAAGAAATTGCTGAGTTAAAGATGTATGCATTTGAAATTTTGGTGGATAATGCCAAATTGTCCTTCAGGAAGGTTGCATCAACATATATTCCCACATCCTCCACTGGGTGATCATTTGGAATGTCATTCCAATAAGTGAAAGTTGCAGGTTCGATCCCCCATAAGGGCACATATAAAGAATCAGCCAATGAATGCATAAATAAATGGAACAATCAATCGATGTTACTCTTTCTCTTTCCCTCTCCCTTCTTAAAATCAAATAAACATTT
This sequence comes from Phyllostomus hastatus, assembly GCF_019186645.2. Taxonomy (NCBI): domain Eukaryota; kingdom Metazoa; phylum Chordata; class Mammalia; order Chiroptera; family Phyllostomidae; genus Phyllostomus; species Phyllostomus hastatus. Next base: position 14,393,375 of record NW_025334004.1, on the reverse strand, counting down.
AGTGGGGTGGGCTGGGTGGATGGGTGTGAAATAATTGGAACTGTAACAGCCTAAACAATAAAACATAAAAAAGTAAAAATAAGCCCTGGATGGTGTTGCTCAGTGGATTGAGTGCTGGCCTGTGAACCAAAGGGTTGCCTGTTTGTGTCCCAGTCAAAGCACATGCCTGGGTTGTGGGCCAGGTCCCTGCTTGGGGCATACAGAGGTAACCTACACATTGATGTATCTCTCCCTCTCTCCCTCCCTTCCCCCTCTCTAAAAATAAATAAAATATTTAAATATATATGTATACATGCATATGTGTGTATATGTACACACACACACACACACACACACACACATTCCTACAAAAGTTTCATGAAAGGAGAGGGCCTCTGTTATGGACTGAATTGTGCCTACCCCACCCGCACCAGGCAAAATTCATATATTGAAGGGACATACTCCCAATATCACTGTATTTGGAGATAGAGCATTTAAGGAGGTAAAGTTAAATGACATCATAAAAGTGGAGGCCTAATCCCATAGATCTGGTGTCAGAAGAGGAAGCAACAACTTAAGACAGGGAAGAGGTCTCACCAGAAACCAGCACTGCCAGCACCTTAATCTTGGATTTCTAACCCCCAGGGCTGTGAAAAAATAAATGTCTGTTGTTTAAGCCCTTTAGTCTGTGGTATTGTGTTATGGCATCCTGGGCACACAAATACAACTGCCTTTCAGTTAGTTTCATAATCTTTCAGGTAAGTTAATTTTGTCTTCCCAAATAGGCTTTAAAAGCCACAAATTCAGCCCTGGCCGGGTACTCAATGGTTAGAACATCGACAGATGTGCCACAGTTGTGGATTTGATCCCTGGTCAGGGCACATATAAGAATAAATCATGGTCCCTGTAATGTATGGAGGCAGTGGGAAGGGGCTCCGGCCCCCTCAGCGTCATGTCTTCAGTGCTGATGGTTTCCAGTCCTCCGGTTCTGTCCTCAAGCGCCGGGACACTGGTAAAAAGAATAAACCATGGAAAAGAAAAGGAAAAAACAATGAATGCATAAATAAGTGGAACAATAAATATTTTTCTCCTCTCTATAAAATCAGTTTTAAATTTGTTTAAAAAGCCACAAATTCAGAAACTGAATCTGTTCACAATTTTCTGTATAAAATAGTCCTATGAGGGCAACAATAAAGTTTCCAATAAACTTAGAAATTATTTGCCTATGGGAAATCAGTAAGAATAGATAACATAACACATTTCTTCGTCTGTGGAAGAAACATAGTCTAAAAGATGACCTATAAATGTTGGTGATTTGGGCATGAATTATGGTCATTATCATGGTGATTGGGCTTTTGGAAGATTCATGTTAAGGCAGAAAGTTGTGGCCTTTTTGCTTTGTTCAGCATCTAACAAAACAAAATATTCACCTAAATATGGTGTCTGCATGGAATCTACTCAAAAAGATAAGAATATATCTCTCGGTCTCTATTTTTTTTGTTTTTATTTTAGAGAGAAGGGGAGGGAAGGAGAAAGAGAGGAAGAGAACGATTATCTGCCCTTTGTACACACCCCAACTGGGGACCAAAACAACCCAGGCATGTCCTCTGACCAGGAATCAAACTGTGACCTTTTGGTTTACCAGCTGACTCCCAACAAACTGAGCCACATGGGCTGGGGCATACCTCTCAGTCTTCAGTGCCACTGAGACAGAGGTGTTGTGGCTGCTACTCTCCTTGGCAGATGCATTCCTAAGGGCCATGAAGGAAAACCTCAGAGACATAGGCCACCAAACACTGGCACCTCCAATCACATGTCCTTGCTCAACTCCATGCTCACCAGACTCATCTGATTATAATAACTGACTTCCCATATCATTTTCCATGGGGAGAAAGAATGGTAATCAAGAGAAACAAAATTCCAAGTTCACATAATTTGTATTTGTCAGTATCAATTAACAAATGAGCGTTCTGCTTTATTTATTTAGTGCCTACTATGTGCCAGGCTCTGTGTTAGGCACTGGAAATACAGCAATAGCAAATCAGACCAAAAAAACAACAAAAAAATAAAAAACCCTCTCTAATGAAGTTCACATTCTAGTTGAGTGACAATCTCCTAGTAAACAGTCAAAAATAATTTCAAAAGGCTTTATTAGGTACTATCAGAAAATAAATGGGATGGAGAGAGTAAAAGATAAAAAGGAACAATTTTATTTATTTAGAGGAAAAGGGAATGAGAAAAAGAGGGAGAGAAACATCTCCCACACGTGCTCTGACAACACTAAACCCTCAATCTAGGCATGTGCCCTGACTGGGCATTGAACCTCCAATCTTTTGGTTTGTGGGGCATTGCCCAACCAACTGAGCCACACCAGCCAGAGCAAGAGGGAACAGTTTTATATGGTGTGATCAGGTAAGGTCTCCAAGGGGGAGATACTTGAAGTAAGATCTAAATCACAAGGAAAACCTTCCATTCAGAGGACATTTTGGCCCTGGCTGGTGTGACTCAGTGGATTGAGCTCCAGCCTGCGAACCTACAGGTCACCAGTTGGATTCCTGGTCAGGGCATGTTCTTAGGTTGCAGGGCAGGTTCCCCAATGGGGGCATGCAAAAGGCAACCTTCTCTCTCACACTGATGTTTCTCTTCTCTCTAAAAAATAAATAAATAAAATCTTAAAAAAGAGGACATTATGTGGTAAGAACAGCCAATGCACAGGCTCTGAAGTAGGAACACATCTGTTGTGTTCAAAAGGAAGACCAGTTTAACTAAACAGTTCTAGAAAAGAGGGAGGGAGAGTAGTGCCAAAATAATGTTTCATGTGTATTTAATTTGTGTGAGTCAGTCTCCTGCATCTGATGAATTATGATTCACTGAATCTCCAGACCTGCAACACTGAGGACCAGCCCTGGTGTAGCTGGAAGTTCCCCAGATGGCCCCCAATAATCCCTGCCTCCTGTTATTCACACTCTTATGTCAGTCCCTCCCATATTATACACCAGGATTGGTCTGTGTGACCAATAGTAGAAGGCAAAAGTGATGATATAGCACTTCAAAGACTGGGTTATAAAAAGACAGGCTTTCTTTTTTTTTTTTCTTTTTTTTTAATGGCAATCTTTTTTCTTTTTTTAAGATTTTATTTATTTATTTATTTTTAGAGAGGGAAGGGAGGGAGAAAGAGAGAGAGAGAAACATCAATGTGCGGTTGCTGGGGGTCATGGCCCGCAACCCAGGCATGTGCCCTGACTGGGAATCAAACCTGCGACACTTTAGTTCACAGCCCGCACTCAATCCACTGAGCTACGCCAGCCAGGGAAAAGACAGGCTTTCAGCTTGGGTGTTTATTTTCATTCCCCCAGCCCCACTCCCAGGTGCCCCGGCTCTTTCTCTCTCTCATATCTTACACTACTACTCTTCTGAGAGCAATATGCCATGTTGTGAGCAGCCCAATGGAGAGTCCCATGTGGCAAAAAATTGAAACCTCTGTCAGTGGATTGAGTGTTGGCCTACAAATGGAAGGGTTGCAGTTAGATTCTTGGTCAGGGTGTCCCCAGTGGGTGGGGGTGAGAGGCAACCAACCCATGTGCCTCTGGCATTTCAATGTTTCTCCCTCTCTCTCTCTTTCTCCCTCCCTTCCACTCTCTCTAAAAGTAAATAAATAAAATCCTAAAAAAAAATTGAAGCCTCTGTTCAACAGCCATTGAAGAACTGAGGCCTATCAACACCCATGAGAGTTAAGTTGGAGGCAAACTCTTTAGCCCCAGTCATACCTTGCGATGGCTGTCGACCTGGACAGCAGCTAGTCTACAGCCTTGTGGAAGACCCGAGCCAAAACCACCCTCTCAACCACACCTGAACTCCCGACTCTGAGAAACTGCATGAGATAATACAAGTTTGTTGTTTTAAGATGCTAAATTTGCCCTGGCTGGTGTAGCTCAGTGAATTCAGCGCGGGCTGTGAACCAAAGTGTCACAGGTTCAATTCCTAGTCAGGGCACATGCCTAGGTTGCGGGCCATGACTCCCAGCAACCTCACATTGATGTTTCTCTCTCTCTCTATCTCCTTCCCTTCCCTCTCTAAAAATAAATAAATAAAATATTTTTTTAAAAAACATGCTAAATTTGACAGTAAATTGTTACCCAGCAAGAGATAATTAATATACCTGAACTGCAGTTATTCTACTAGGTAACTTCAACCATAAAACCATGTCCCTTTTATTGCTTTAGTTTTAGGCTCAAACAACCCACTTTGAGGAATGGTTTATAGTCCTCAGCTTGTTGTCACATATCATGGAATCCTTGCAATATCCCTGGAGGAATTAGAAAAGCAGGGATCACTATCCCCATTATTCTGAAGAAGTTGGGACTAATACAGGATTAAGCTGCTCTGGTTGGTCCTGACACCCCAAGGTTGCAGTTCACCCTGGGTCAAAGAACATAAAAGAATCAACCAATGAATGCATAAATAAATGGAACAACAAATCAATGTTTCTCTCCCCGCTCTTCTTCTCTTTCTCAAATCAATCAATCAGCCCTGGCTGGTGTGGCTCAAGTGGATTGAGTGCTGGCCTGTGAACCAGAAAGTCACTGGTTTGATTCCCATTTGGGGTACATGCCTGGGTTGCAGGCCAGGTCCCCAGTTGGGGGCGTGCAAGAGGCAACCGATCGATGTATTTCTCACACACTGATGTTTCACTCTCTTCCTCCCTCCCTTCCTGTCTCTAAAAGTAAATAAATAAATAAATAAATAAAATCTTTTAAAAAATCAATTAATCACTCAAAAAGAAAAGAAAGGGTTAAGCCATTCACCCAGGGACACACAGTATTGTTTTACTTTGGCTGCTAGGTTCCTGTCGGGTGTGTCCTCTACTATACTAAGCAATTGTTTATGGAAGGAGACACTGGTAGGTTTTGCCCATTTGCTGGGAATGCCCTGAACGGTAAGGATCCTTTTAAGAGAAAGAACTATTCCCAAATATCTTTGTGCATGAAAATCACCTGGAACCTTTTTTTAAAGATTTTATTTATTTATTTTTGGAGAAAAGGGAAGGGAGGAAGAGAGGGAGAGAAACATCCACGTGAGAGGGGAGCATCAGTTGGTTGTCTCTTCCTACGCCCCCAACCCAGGACCTGGTGTGCAATCCAGGCATATTCCCTGACCAGGAATCAAACCAGTGACCTTTCCATCTGCAGGACAACGTCCAACCCACTGAGCTACACCAGTCAGGGCAAGAAGAATTTGAAATGTTTTTTTTTTTTAATTTACTGATTCTAGAGAGGGGGTGGGAGAGAGAGAGAAAAATATTGATCTGTTGCTGCACTCATATATGCATTCACTGGCTGATTCTTGTATGTGCCCTGACCAGGATCAAACCTGGCAACCTTGGAGTATTGGGGCAAAGTTCTAACCAACTGAGCTACCTTGGGCAGAGTCCCTGAGGAATTTGTTTAAATTTCAGATTCCTAGATCCCCTGCCCTCTCCAGAGATTAGATTTCTTCCATCTGAGGGTGGGGCCTTCTACATATTTAACAGGTTTCCTGGGAGTTTTTTATACACTTTGAGAAGCTCTTTCAGCAGAGAAATGAAATGGTGATGGTAGATGGTCAATGGACAAGAGGGAAAGGAGCCATGTGTTGAGGCAAAGGAAGGTAAACCCTATCATATAATTCTTACCATTCAACAATTACTACCGGACACATACTAGGTCCCAGGTACCCTGTTAGGTGCTGGGGACACAGCCATCAATGACATATATCATCCACTATCATGATAGAAAAAGAATATGCATCCTTGAAAGACCAATGCCAATATGAATTTGAGGGAGTTTAAAGGGTAAAAAAAAATGTGGGAGAAAACAGAGAAGGCCAAGGTTAAGGTCATGGGACAAGTTCCAGGGACTGGAAGAAGCAGGAAGCCTCCTTCTCCTGGAGCAAGGGCCTAGTCAGTTGCATCTGCTGTTTGTCTCTCTGAGGGGCATCTCTTCCCATTTTCTCACCTCACCTCTCCTCAAGTACCTCCCACTTTTCTTCATCCCATCTAGAATCCACCTTGTACTAATAAATGATGTTTACAAATTCTGGAATGCCAGCCACTGCGTTGTTCATTTTAGGATGGTTAATTTATGTAATGTGATTTCAACTCAGAAAAAAACTCCAAAACTGGGTGCTCATATCCATCCATCCAAATCAGCTAAGCCATTCTGGCTGGGGAGCCCAATTGGTTGGAGCATCAGCCTGACAGGCTAAAGTTGCAGGTTGATCTCTGGTCAGGGCACATGCAAGAATCAACCAATGAATGCATCAATAAGTGGAACAAATCAATGTGTGTGTGTGTGTGTGTGTGTGTGTGTCCCTCCCTTCCTCTCTGTCTAAAAAATCAATTAAATTTAAAAAAATTCAGTTAAGCCTCCATCCTCCAGGACATGGTAATTAAATTATAGACTCTCTACATAGGCTTGCTGCCTTCTTACCACACCCCAGGTCTATCTGCCAAGCACCCATGACTTCTCTTCCCATTTTTGCCTGCACCACAGTCCCCAGAGCTGCTCCAAAGATGTTCTCTCTTTCCCAAGATCTGGTCCATACTAGCAGTAAGGCAGGGAAAAGAGCTTAGTACTCAGCGTTGTGACCTTAGGTGAGTAACCTCCCTAAGCCTGGTTCTTCAAGGAGCTAAAACCACTTATCTTAATCACTCATTCAACACAGTATTGAGACTTTTAAAATTTTTTATTTATTTTTTAGAGAGAGAGAGAGAGGAAAGGACAAAGAGAAAAACATTGATTTGTTCCACACTTATTTATGCCTTCACCGGTTGATTCCTGTATTGTATGTGCCCCGACCAGGGATCAAACCCTGCAACCTTAGTGTATGGGGTTGACACTGACCAACTGAGCCTCTGGCCAGGGCTTTTTACCAAATTGAAGGACAGTTGCCAGGAAGCAAGCAAGATCTCAAATGCTCTGTGGGAGACATTTTCTTAAAGTCAAGAAGGCCACTAGATTAGCTAGAGTGGGAGTGGAAGGGGTATCTTCCTAGAGGAGATGAAGCTGGAACTGAAGTTTAAATGAGGCATTAACTAGTTAGTAGGCAAAGAGGAATAAGAATGCTTTATAGCTCTGGCTGGTGTGGCTCAGTGGCTTGAGTGCCGGCCTGTGAGCCAAAGGGTCACCAGTTTGATTCCCAGTCAGGGCACATGCCTGAGTTTCGGACCAGGTCCCCAGTGGGGGGAATGCAAGAGGCAACCACACATTAGTGTTTCTCTCTCTCCCTCTCTTTCTTCCTTCCTTCCCCTCTCTCTAAAAATTAAATAAATTCTTTGAAAAACACAAGAGTGCTTTACAGACAAATCGTATTTATTAACCTCTCTAAATCTCAGTTTTGCTTGTTCAATGGAGGTAATAGCACTTTCTTCTAAAGGTCATCAGGAACAGTAAATGAGATCTCAGGGTATCGAACACCTAGCACAGTGCCTGGCACATAGTGTGTGCTCAACAAAAGCTGTTTTTTCTTCCTTGCCTTCCACTTTCCACACGTGTTAACATAGGAGAAGGGAACCTCAGATTCAGAGGAGACAGAGTCCCCTACAAAGTCCCTTTGTCCACCCAGGTAATTGGTGATTACTATGGAATCTGGCCAAGCTAGTTGTTTGGAATGAGTGGCCTCAGGGATAAAGTGGTCAGAGGATTGGGGGAAGGCAAATTCATGAAGAGCAGAGAGTAAAAGGAGTCAGGGCAGGTAACCCCTCTCCTCCACTCTACCTCTAATGTCCAGTCAATCCAGCTCACTCCCCACACTCTGCAAATAACAGATAACTTCAAAGAAAGCAGAAAGGGCTTAATGTATGTTGAGTACTGACTACATGGCTGGCCCTGGGTTAGGTGACCAGGCATACATTGCTTAGTTTGATTCTCAACAATTACAGAAAATAAAGCTTAGACTGGAGAAGTCAGTTGTCCTAGGTCACTTGCTAGTGAGAGGCAAAGTTGGAATTCAACCCTAGGTATCCAAAATTCCAGATCAGTGTTCTGTCATTTTAGGTTCCTTTTATTCCCTCTAATGCTGACTGACCGACCGCTCTCAGGAGGAGGAATATGGGGAGGAGATAGTCACAGGCAGGAGATGCTGTCAAGGATACCTGTATAATTGCGGATGACTTCGGTCCCTGCCCCTCCCATTCCCACTCCCTCTCCTGAAGGTGGGGATAGGGAGCGGAAGCAGGGCGCGGGGGAGGCGGGCGGGGAATCCACAACGAAGATGGGAATGCTGGAGAATGTGGCTGTGCTCACAGCTCCCCTCCCCCATAGTCTCCTAAACATATGAGAGTGGGTCCCCGTCCCTAGGAAGACCGTCTTCTCAACCCTCAGATCCTCATCCTGCCATCATTTCAAGCTTCTTCAGCAAAAGCTAAGGTGGAAAGGATCTCATAAACACTTAAACCTCCACATCTGTAACCCTCCCCCAGCCAGTCCAGCCAGCTGTGCAGACTCGGGGTAGGAGGAAACCCTCACAATCAATCCCATCCTAAGTAACAAAGGGGAGCAGGACCCCCTACCCAGTCTGAGCCACATGCCCTAGGAGGGGAACACCAGCTCAGGTCCCCAGTGGCGGCTACTCCTGGAGCCCACCCTGAAGCTTAAGGAAGAGAAGCTAGCAGCTGGGGACCCCCCAGAAGGGAGGGGGCCAACTCTCTTTTCCAGACGGCTCCCCTCCCTCCTCCTGCTAATAGATATTTCCTGTTTATGAGGCAGCCAAGGCTTGGCTTTTGGGAAGGGACGGAGAGGGAGGAGGAGTCCCCCCTCCTTCGGCTTGGGTTGGGGAGTCCTTGAATAGTGCCTGAAGGTTGGGAGGCTCCTCCCTGGGGAAGGAGTGTTCCTTACATTGACCGTCCAGATCACCCGTCCACACACCCCACTCCCACCGTGGCCAAAGGCCCTACGGGTAGGGGACACTGGAGGGGTCTGCTTCCAGGTCTCCCCGGTCTCCAGGCCTTCAAAGGAGAGCGGCTTCCAGGCGAGGGGCGGGAGGCAGGGGGCGGGGTGGGGGAGGCCAAGACTGGATGGAGAAAGGGGGAAGGGAGTAGAATGTCTTGACTGATGAGTCAGAGCCTGCAAGGGGGGGGGGAGGACAGCCTGCTCATTCCCACCTCCCCAGTCCAACCAAGCGGCCATTCCGATGCCCCCTCCCCCCCAGCAAAACGCAGATCCTGGGCCCTTAGGCGGGGAAGGGCGGGAACCCCACTTAATTAACCCTTTTAGCTCTAGTCCCAACTGGTTTAACAGGCGAGGGAGGGGTGGTTAATTTAGAGAGGAGGTGAGTTGACGGGTTGCTACAAGAATTAGGATAGTGGTCCTTACCCCACCCAGGTTGAGATGGGGGGAAGGGCGCATAACAAGGGTCCCGTGTAAGACTGTGGTCTCAACAGACAGCATGGGTGGGGGGTTGGGGGTCAGCAGTCCTTTTTCCCTCCCAGTTCGTGGCTGGGGTGGAGAAAGAGCTACACCTCACAGCCCACCCAGGCTCCGCCTCCCCGAGTCCCAGCTCCCGCTCCGGCTCATCTACGGCTCCCAACTCAGCAGCAGCACCAGGAGGACAGACACATAGTGCGAGCCTTCGCCTCCTATTCCTCCCCCTCGCCCTCTTTCTCTGGGGTCTCTGCCTCCGTCTCCTTTTTTAAAAGCTGCGTCACATGCTTGCCGTTCCTTGAACGCTCCCGGGCCCTAGCACCCCGCCCGCCCGCGGCGCGGCGCACGCACGTCGTCGCTCGCTGCGCGCCCGCCCGGGTCACTTTGACACTGCTCTCCCCTCCCACTAGCAGGCAATTAGCATATTAATAAAGCCTGGCCCAGCCCCGCTAAGGCCGGAGAGCGGGCGCCTACGATAGCGGGAGGGAGGAGTGGGAGACGGGAGCGAGCGGCGGCGGCGGCGTTGGCAGCGGGAGCTCACAGACACGCACACGCGCACACACAGACACACACTCGGGGGACGCACACCCGCGCGCACACACGCAGAGGCAGCTCGCCTTCCTGCCTGGCTTCCTTCCTGTCTGCTCCGCGCCTGACAGGCTCCTCGTTGCAGCTAGGGCCCGCCCGCACAGGGCAGAGGCCGGGCCTGGCCGGGCCGGCGGCGAGGGCAGCGGGGGCCGCAGGCGGCGGCGGCGGCTCATGCCCGGCTTGTCCCCGCGCGGGGCGGGCACCGTGACTCGGCTGGGCCCCCAGCGGCGGGCGATGTGAAGATGTCAGTGGGCTGTGCCTGTCCTGGTGAGTGGGGCGCACGGCCGCCGGGCCCCTCCCTCCTTTACCCTCTCCGCGGATCCCTCACCCCTTGTTTGGCGAGAACTTGTGTGTGGGGCGTCGATGGCATGGCGGAGGTAGGGGGCTGTGAGGGGTATGTGGGACCTCAGTCCGGGGGGAGGGTTTTCCTCAACTATGTAAATGCGCAGCAGCCTGGAGGCGCGGGGTGAGGGTGCTGGGGGTAGCTTGTGTGTAGATTTTTTTTGTTGGGGGGGGGGAGAGGCTATTTGGGGAGGGGTTTGGGGGGCTGAAATTCCCAGAATTCCAGGGTGTTAGCCAATCAGAAGTGAGTCTAGACTTTTGACCCCCCCTCAGGTCACCATAGAGTTGTGATTGGCTGGCTTGGGTTGCCCCCCCCCCCATTGCTGCCTATTCCCTCTTGCAGATCCTGTGACACCCCCCTCCAGGCTGTTTCTGAGGACCGTGTTTTGGGGGAGGGATTAATTGGGGCCCAGCCTCCCCCACCTCCAAATTTTCCTGCCTGTTGCCAGGGAAGGTTGGCTCTCTTGAGGGACAGGAGGTACTCCGGGAGGGGGCAGATAATTGGACCCTGTGGGAGAGGGAATGTGGCAGCACTAGGCAAGCTAGGGACTACAGTGATTTGTGAGAATTGAGTTGAGGGGAGCAATGCTTGACCCCAAAGCGAGAACTTGAGAAGAACTTAGGCTCAGATCCCTGCCTCCCCCAGAGCTCTTGCCAGTGACAGCCTGGATCTGAGTTCTTTCCTGGGGAGGGGAGGCTCTCCCTCTCTGCCAGGAGGAAAGAGAGGCAATGTGATTGTAGGGGTAGTTTTCAGAGGACCTCAGAACACTGTCTATCCCCATTCCCAGGACCCTGGGTTCTTACATACATTTCTTTACTTTTAGAGAGGTAACGAGGGAGAGGGGAAAAGAGAGAGGGTCAGAGAGAGGGAGAGAAAGAAACATAGATTTGTTGTTCTACTTATTTATGCATTCATTGGTTGATTCTTTTATGTGCTCTGACTGGGGATTGAACCTGCAACCTTGGTGTATCAGGTTGATGCTCTAACCAATTGGGCTACCCAGCTGAATTATTTGCAGGCCCCCCTCCTGTCCCAGGCTGGAGTTAGCTTTCTTCTTTTCTTCTGAAAGTCAGATGTCCCTCAGTCTAGCTTGGTGTGGGTCCTTTGCTCCTCTAGATTCCCCATTTTCTGGGAGGCCCACACCCTACAAGTGCCCCCCACCCCAGTCCTCAAGGGAAGCTGCCAGTGAGGAAGCTTCCTTGAAAATCATGTGACCCAGGCCAAGCTGGTCTGGGCACACATTTAAAGTGCCTGCTGAGGCTGACGTGTAAGGGGCCCAGGGCCCAGAGGGAGGGCTAGTAAAGCCTGAAGATCCTGGAATATTTGGGTGTGGGAACCCCTGGCTCCTGCTGCAGACAGTGGGGAGAGGACAGAAAAGAGTTTACTAAGCTGGAATCTTGCCTGGCCCCATCATTCCTCCTCATAACCAGCTTGGTGTGCATATTTGTGTGTGTGTGTTTTTCAAAGAACGGCCCTGTGCTGGGCACCTTGTTTGGATCCATCCTTGCTCTCCACCCCATGGCCTTGATCCTCCACTGCCTCATGTGAGCATAGTAGGAACTAAGGCTCTGAACAAGCTAGAGGCTCGAGTCTTACATTTTGAATCTTAGTTCCTATAAATAGTGGGTAGGAGGTGTGTAGAGGGGTTGTCAGGCTGGAGGTAAATGAGAGGTTGGCCCTGAAGTTGAGGCAGGGTGCCTGGGTCCAGCAGAGAAGGGAGAAAGTTTCCTCCTAAGCCTGTCTGGGAGGAGCATGGGGCCAGGAAGAGGACTTGTGCACAGGTGTGTGTGTGGGGGGGGCATCTTCAGTCACACCCCAAAAGGCACGTTCTGTTTGTGTGTCTAGTGGCCCAGCTAGGGGAGAGGGGGCAAAAGATGGCTAAGAGCAGGGAATCTTTTTACCCAATGTGAAGAAGTCTTATGGATTAATGCCACAGAGGATGGATAGAGGTTAGACCTAAAGGAGAACCACATGCAGAGAGGCTTGAGAGTGGCCTGGGGGTGGGGAATGGTAGGAATTGGGGTAACAGAGAGGACCAGGCTTGCATGAGTGGGTGGGAGCTCATGGTTGAACATAAGGGCATCATGGCAGCATGTACAGTCCAGGCCCAAAGGCCCCCCCCGCAACTGGAGCAGCCCTAGGGTGGGCGCCCAGGCGCCCTGGCAGGCCGCCTGCCTGCTGCCTGCCTGCCTGTCTGAGTCTCTCCTTTGTGCTCTGCTGTCTCCCAGCTCCTCCTCCTCCCCTAGCCCAGGAGAGACAGCACATGCCCCACACATGTGACTGAGGGAAGCCAGAGCACACACAGACCCACACACATGCACACGCAGAAGGAACACCACAAGATATACACATACACACACCCTCAGCTCCCATAGTGCTCCTGGGGTGGGGAATAGCTTCTGGGGCTTTGGTCAGGAGCAGATAGAACCTCTGCTAAGGGACATCACCCTGGATAGGACAGGTTGCTGAGGGGGCCAGGGCCTGTCTGGGGCAGCATGTGGCTCAGAAGGGTTAAGGCAGGGAGGAGTAGGGGGAGGGGAGGAGGCAGCAGTGGTGGCGGCTGGGAGCCAGGAGAAGAGGATGGCAGAGCGCCAGGCCAACGGGAGGCCGGGCACAGACAAAGGAAGGGGGGCAGGCACACTGGAGGCCTGGGTCAGGGAGCCCCAGGGGCCCGGGCAGGGGGCAGTGCTGGTACCTTATCCTGAAGGCTACTGCCCTTCAAAGTCCTCACCTCCAGGAGGGGTGCTCTCCCTCTACTCTTTCCTCATCACCTTTGTCCTTCTTTGATGCCTTCCCCCTCATCCCCACCCCAACTATTAGGACTTTCTAATTCAGACTTGCTCTCTTTGGCTGGACCTCTTTTCCCCTGTGCAAGTGGGGGAATTAAGTCAGAACACAGAGAGGGGCAGACTTGCTAGAGAAGGAAGTAGGAGGGGGCCCATTTCAAATGATACGCCAGAGTCTTGGTACGTCTGTTGTCTTGGCATTTAAGGTTCCTTCTCCCCTACATTTGAGGAGACAGACTGGGTGGGGGTTCTGCACCCTGAATTAGGGGGCAGAAGCCAGAGCACACACCTATACCCCTTCCCATGTAGACAGTCATTTCTGGGCCTGGAGTGGCCGTTCTTTGGAGGGAGCAGAGAGTAGGAATCACTGCAATGTCCCAGGTCTGGGCTTAGATGAGTCGGGTTAGAAATGCAGGGCCTCGGGCCTTTCTGTCTCATTATAATCTGTTCTAGTTAGGCTAACATTTGGCCCTATGTGCTGTACTTTTGAGATATTGCCTATGAACACACTTTGGACAGTTTAAAGGCACCAAACAAATGCCAGGAATTGTCAGTAGTGAGGTGTGTGTGGTTATCTTAGAGCTGGGCTGCAAACTTGGGTCAGTGAGAATGTCTCAAATCCTGGTGTAGGTAGTATGTGGTAGAGTCTGGCTGAATGTCAGAGCTTTTGGTATGTTTGTGAAAGCCTGGATGTATCATGGCCGGGCCATGATGGAGAACTGTGTGCAGGTTCCGGGAAGGGTGGTAGTTCATGGGGTTAGTGCCTGGGTGGTAACACATGGTCAGGACGTGTGTGGAACAGTCCGTCACAGGTTCAGGAGGTATATAATGCACTTTTGGTGCGTCCGTTGGGGTCAGGGCGTGCCTGTCACTAGCCCCAGTGTGTATGGACGTCAGGGCCTGACATGGACTGTGTATGTGTGTGCATCTTGGGTTTGGGTTAGAGTTTGAGATACGTATGACTGGTTGAAGTATGTTTCAGGTACTGATTTATGTGAAAGTGAGATGTGTTACTTATATGTGGAGGGCGCTCACAGAGCCAGGTGCGACGTTCTTACTGCACAGCCGACTGGTGTGTAAGTCAGGAGGAACCCTGTCCTGGGGCTGTGAGTGAGGGGGGTGGGGGGTGGGCAGGGAACAGGGAACAGCGACTCAACCTGCAGTGAAGTAGGAGGTTATATGCTGCCCCCTTCAGAGAGAGAGGGAGAGAGAGAGAGAGGGAGTGTTTCTTTTTTTCCTGTCCGTCCAGGGAGTAGGGCCTGGACCACTACCTAAGTTTTAGAAACACCCCCTCTTGGGAATCCCCTTTGCATTGGAGAAGAGCTCCTACCCCCAGTAACCACATGCCTTTTTTCCTGGGGTTGTGGGGAGGATTTAGTAGCAGACCAGGCCCCCTTCTGGGGATCCTTGGTTGGGCAAGTTTGCCTTCCCTAGCTCTGACAGCGCCTCTTTCCCCTGCACCCACGTGTCTCCGGTGGTGGTGGCTGCGGTGGGGGAAGGAGCTTCCTGCTAAGGCAGATCTAAGTCAGGGCTGGGAACTCGGCTGGGTTGGGGGCCCAGGAGCCTGGAGTGCCCCCCTTCCTCCAGTCAGTCGTTTATAGACTGAAGTCAGAGTGTATCTCTGTTAAAAACAACTCCCTGGAGTCTCCCCCCCCTTAGTTGCTCTGGGATTTCACCAGGGGCTGAAGCCCAGGGTGGCAAGAGAGATTTGGGGCACGTTTGGGAGGTGGTTAGTAGGTACTGGGAGTCTCCAGAGAGGAGAGCACCCTCCTCCATCCCTGCCTGTGGCTTTGGCTCCCCTGCTCACTCCTGAGCAACGCACCTGGGGCTTGGAGCGAGCATTTCAGTTCCTGGTCCCCACAGGCCTCCCCTCCACCCAGGTCTCTCCAGGCCCAGTCTGTTTTGTTTCCATCTCTCCATCCCAGTCTCTCCCAGTCTCTGTCTCTCTTTTGTTTTTCTCAGCAGTCCTCCCTGCCTGCCTGCCTGCCTCTCTCGCTCCCGCGCCCTCCCTCTCTCTCTCCCTCTTCCTCTTCCCTGGCTGGGAGGGGGCGGGGCCGGTGGGGGCAGCTCCACCCTCTGCCCGCCCTGGGGCCTCATTCTGAGAGGCTCCGTGAGCGAGCAGGGAGGGAAGGAAAGAAAGGGAGAAAAGGCTGGGAGCTGGTGGGCGCTGCGTGTGTCTGTGCGTGTACGATTGTGAGTGAGTGTGAGTGCCGGGCCCTGCCTCGTCTGCTGCCCCGGCAGAGGGGCCTGGTGGCCTGGGGAGGGCAGGCGGGCTGCTTGGAGGTAGAGGCAGCGCGAGGCGGCGGCGGGTAGAGCCGAGGAGGAGGAGGAGGAGAGAGGAAAGAGCGGAGCAGCCATTGTTGAGGGAAACCTTGCAAACAAAGAAGGCTCCAGACTCCCCGCGGCCCCCCGCCCCCCAGGCCGGCCCCCTGGCCCCCGGTCCCCGGCCCAGTGGCCATTGTAACTTTCCCCCGGGGCTGTGGCCGCCGCGGGGCAGGCCAAGGCTGTGCGTGCAAGTCTTTGTGCGGCCCACGGAGTGGAGCTCCCGGCCAGGCCTGCCCGTCCCACTCGGGACATGAGCGGCTGAAGTTGGCCCCCCCTCAGTCCTCACCCCTGCCAGGGCCCTGGTGGGCTTCCAGTCGCTCCCGTACCTCTCCTGGCCCCCTCAGTTCTCCCAGGTAAGTCTGGGCACCCCGCAAGCCTGTAGAGGGTGGGTAGAAGGTCCTGGGTCTGGCCCGGGCCTGGTATGCTGGCTGGGGGAGAGGTGCCTCAGCTTAGAGAGGCCAGGGCTCCCAGGCCTGCTGACCTCTGGTCAGCCCCAAAAGGGAGGCAGGCTGGTTACCATGGAAATGCCCAGCTGGAGCTGCCCCCCTCAGTCCTAGGATGCAGCTTCCATCCTGGGAAAACTTTACTAGTTCTGGGCTCTTCCTCTTTTCTCCTTCCTAAGGGTTCCCAGATTGCTGGAGGTGGGAGGGAGGCCATGCCGGACTCCAAGGCTGGATGACATAGCCCTTTCACCCCCACCCCCACTTTTCCCCTCTACCCCTGCTGCTGAGGACAGGCAGCAACAGGGACAGATGGTCTGGGTGATGTTCCCTCCCCTTCTCTTCTCACTCTCAAGCCCTTGTGCCGGGGCTCCCGGGAGCTGCCATGCCTCTGGAGAGATGCTGAGGGTTTTTGCGTCCATTCACTAGAAGTGTAAATCAAGGCCGTAGAGCTTTGGATTTTTGCCCCTCAGAACTGTTCCCCCGGCCAAGACAGTGCCTTTTAGTTCACTAGTGAGTGAAACTGAAGCTCTGAAACTTCTTTCAGAGTTAGAGGGGAATCCAGGTACCCTGCCTCACTTGTTTTTAGGGTCTTGAGCTGACACATTTCTTCAGGTGGCCCTGAAACTGAGGGGCAAAGACAGTGATGCTTTTGGGGGAAGGATGGCCTAGTCAGGCCCAGATCTGAAGAGTCTGCTCTTGGGTTCGTTGCCCAGGACTGGCCTCTGGTGAGCTGCATGAGCTGTGGCTTCCTACGTGGCCTTGGTCTACCTGTCGGTGGAATGCGGAGACTTCGGGCTGGGTGGGACTGTCTCTTCCTTGACACAGGCTCCTCGTTCAGTCTAGACAGGCATGTGAAGGCTGCGTGTGCCGTGCTGGGAGCATATGGATGTGGCCTGCGAGAGCTCGTGCGTGGGGCGAGGGCCTGTTTTGGGCACAGCGATCCCGCCTGGGGCTGCTGGGTTCCAGCCCTTGGTAGGCATGTCGGGGCGCGCTGAGGGTAGAAGCCTGCTCAGCAGGATGAGGCGCACACATGTGCAGGTACACACGGGCTCCGACTCTTGGCACCTTCAGGGACTGTGCAGTGTGGGCCTCTCTGGGACCCTCCTTTTGCCCATATTGTGAGGAAGGTTCCCTGGGGAGAGAATTAAATGACATACGTTGGCACAGGGTCTTCCTTTGTCTCTTCCCCCTGAGGAACAAAGTAGATTTTGTGTCTAAACTGGGGACGAGGCTAAGACACAACCAATACAGCTACCCTTCCAAATGCAATCAAGTTTGGGGACGTGAGGAAGCAGCTGTAACTGGGGTCAGGACCTTTGGAATGGTGCCTCAGTTTTCCCTCATCTTGGCAGGTGGGGGAAGATAGCATTGCAGGGGTACTTGGCTCATACCCAACTGTGAATCTAACACTCCTTCCAGTCAGGTGATACAGTACACCAGGAACTGCATGCTTCTAGGTGAGGGGAGAGGGGACATCCCGCACATGCCCAGGTACGAGTAGAGATCCCTGTCCAGTTACCACTTACCTCCTAGACTGAGCCCCCGGAACCTAGCCTACTCCCCAGGGCTCCTCTTTTCCTTTTGTAAGTAGAGTGAGATCCAGTGGAGGCCCCTCTACCCGCCTCCCGCACTGTAAGTCTTAGAAGACAGAATGGGTTAAGGCTTTGGGTTTCTCTTGTTTGGAGACAATACCAGACTAGTGGTGGGTGTGGGCGAGGGGGTTGGGCTGATAAGGGAGTGGCCGTTGGTGGGGGGGTCAGAAGGCCCAACTGGTTATCTGGTGGGTGGCACCCAACAGGCACCCCCCCCCCCCTTTATCTTTCCATCCCCTGCCCTCCTGAGACCCTGGGTGTGGAGGAGGGGCAGGGAGCTGGCCAAATCCCCTCTTTTCTCCTACAACTTGATCTCCAGAGGTCAAAAGAAGGGTAGGAATACTTCAGGATGTGGGAATCAGAAGTTCTGGGCCCAAGTCCTTAGGTCTGTGATCTTGGCAAGACCCCTTGAGCTTTTAGTTGTCTCATCTGTAAAATGGGAATGTTACAGTTGACCCTGCTGCCTCACGCCATGGTGGTGATGATTGAACAAAATAATGTAGTTGAGCCCTGACTGGTGTGGCTCGGTGGGTTGGGTGTTGCCCTGCAGGCTGAAACGCTGGTTCCACGCTCTGTCTGGGCACGTACCTGGGTTACAGGCCAGGTCCCTGGTTGGGGGCATGCGGGAGGCAAGCAATTGATGTTTCTCTTGCACATCGATGATTTTCTCCCTCTCGTTCTCCCTCCCTCTCTCTCTAAAAGATAAATAAATAAAATCTTTAAAAACAATAATGTAGTTGAAAAGGGGGTTTATTAAAATTAGATTCTAATGTTTGGGTATTTATTTACTCTATGGTATTGGCATTTCTTCCTAGCTTCAATTCTGTCATCCAGGCCTCAGCCACATGAAGAAATAAGGTCTTGGGTATCGGGGCTGGGTACTTCTAGTTTCTTAATAACACAAGGTTGGAGCCAGATTTAAGAGCAGAGGTAGGTGCTCCTTAGGGTAGTCCTCCTCCCTGAGTTCTCCCGTAGGTCTTGCTGGCTCCAGGAGACCAGTCCCCGTTCACCCAGTCTAGCTAACTTCAGGAGAGCTCGCAAGAGGGACCCAGGTCACCTATTTTCTTCCCTTCCCTCCTAGGTTGTTCCTCAAAGTCATTCAAGCTGTACTCGCCGAAGGAGCCCCCGAACGGCAACGCCTTCCCCCCCTTCCATCCCGGCACCATGCTAGATCGGGATGTGGGGTGAGTCTTGTCCACTTCTCGTCCCTTTTCCAGATGGGGTCCTGCCTAAAAAGGGGAGGGAGTTACACCCCCCAATAATTCCTGTCTTCCACCCCCATTCTCATAGCCTCTTCCCTTACACAGCCCAACCCCCATGTATCCGCCTACATACCTGGAGCCTGGGATTGGGTAAGTGGAGTCCAGTGGGGTGGGAGGAACTTTCCATTATGGGGGTGAGGGCAGATGTGGGGGGGTTGGGGAGGCTCTGCTCCTACTAACCTCCCTTCTTTACTTACCCCAGGAGGCACACACCATATGGAAACCAAACTGACTACAGAATATTCGAGCTTAACAAACGGCTTCAAAACTGGACAGAGGTATCCAGAGGACAGAGGAGGGAGAGGGCCATCTGGGCACCCCAGTGGGATGTCTCCTGATACACACAAACACCTCTCCCTGTGCTCTTAGGAGTGTGACAATCTCTGGTGGGATGCTTTCACAACTGAGTTCTTTGAGGATGATGCCATGTTAACCATCACTTTCTGCCTGGAGGATGGACCAAAGAGATATAGTGAGTGGCCTGTGGGGGTTCTGCCAGTTCTGCTGTGGGAGTGTATACCTCCTGTGTCCTTCCCAGGCCCGGGAGTGGGTATTTGTTCCAGGGTATCTGTTTTGGCAGGAGTGGCATCTGCCCAACCCCTTTTGAGGTCCTACTGTTCTGAAGAGTCTATCCCTTCTCTACAGCCATTGGCCGGACCCTGATCCCACGCTACTTCCGCAGCATCTTTGAGGGGGGTGCTACGGAGCTATACTATGTGCTTAAGCACCCCAAGGAGGCATTCCACAGCAACTTTGTGTCCCTCGACTGTGACCAGGGCAGCATGGTGACCCAGCACGGCAAACCCATGTTCACCCAGGTCAGCAATCCAGATGGATATAGAATGCTGAAGCACCTGAGTCCGATTCCCTTCCTCCTTCCCAAAATGTAGTCAGCTGTTCCCCCAGGGAGGCATACTGGGGCATGGCCAGATAAGAAGGGGGGGCAGGGGTGCCATAGCATTCAGCAGGCATTTACTGAGCTTGTACATGACCGTATTCTGGGCCACAAGGGTATGTACACCAGTGAGTAAGAGCGTGCCCTCATAGGAAGCTTATAGCAGATGAGTATATCAGTAACTGCATGGAAGAGGACAGGACTGGTTAAGTGTTTCTACTCAGTTTGTGGTATGTGCAAGGGTCAAGGGTATAACAGTTATGTGAGGGGATGGTCCATGCCAGTTGTACACTCAGGTTTAGGTGCAGGTGGCAGACGTATATGTGGTAGGGGAGTTGTGAGCAAATTCGGAACAGGTATACTTCCATGTCTGGGGGAGGGGGCAGAACTGTGACAACCTTGTCTCCAGGTATGTGTGGAGGGGCGGTTATACCTGGAGTTCATGTTTGACGACATGATGCGGATAAAGACATGGCACTTCAGCATCCGGCAGCACCGGGAGCTCATCCCCCGCAGCATTCTTGCCATGCATGTGAGTGTGGGCTGAAACCAAGGTGAAAGGGGGAGGGCAGGCTGGGAAGGGCAGAATAAGGTCTCGTGTCCTGACAGTGACCTTGGAGGGTTAGAGCTTCTCCGCCTGAAAAATGGATTTCATAATAGCCCCTCTCCTCTTTTAGGAGTGTCACAGGCTCAGGTGATAGGGCAGGTGAGCAAGTGCAACCCAGGTGCTAGCATTGTTGTCTTTCTCTCTAGGCCCAGGACCCCCAGATGTTGGATCAGCTCTCCAAAAATATCACACGGTGTGGGCTGTCCAATTCCACTCTCAACTACCTCCGAGTGAGTCTGATCACTCAGTCTCTGCCCCCTCCCACTGACGGAGCTCCGTGTCTCTCCCCTGACAAGCCCCCTCCTGGTCTCCCCACAGCTGTGTGTGATACTCGAGCCCATGCAGGAGCTCATGTCCCGCCACAAGACCTACAGCCTCAGCCCTCGTGACTGCCTCAAGACCTGCCTTTTCCAGAAGTGGCAGCGTATGGTAGCACCCCCCGGTGAGTACCTTGGGCCTGTATCTGCTCTTACCAGGACCTGATGCCGTCCCCCAAGGCTGTATCTGTCTCCTTGTCAAGCCCCATCCTTGCTTTTGGGTCTGTAAGACTGGGATCAGGGTAGGCTCAGGCTCCTTAGGAGCCAGAATGGGGAGCCAGGGGCCCAGCACCCTGCTCCACCTGAGTCTCTTTTCCCTGGTACAGCGGAGCCCGCCCGGCAGCAGCCCAGCAAACGGCGGAAACGGAAGATGTCAGGGGGCAGCACCATGAGCTCTGGGGGCGGCAACACCAACAACAGCAACAGCAAGAAGAAAAGCCCAGCCAGCACCTTCGCCCTCTCCAGCCAGGTACCTGTAAGCATCTCGGCTTTCTTCTCTCTTCTGGGCTCCCCCACTGCTGACCCCTGACCCTTGACCCTGCCCCAGCTCACCAGCAGGCATAGAAGCAGAGACAGTTTTCCCAGTGTGCTCTGCCAGGATGGGCTGACTCCTATCACTGATGAGAGTCCTTGTTAGTTGCATGTGTGGTTGTGATCACACAGACTCAGACACAGCAATACAGGTGTGAAGGGACAGAGTCAGCCATGAGAACACACGGACGTTCAGGACAGACAGCTTGGGAGCACACAGACCACCGGAGACACAGACACTCACTCGCAGAGGGACGTGCAGCCTCATTGTGTGTGAACCTAGAATACATGAACATGCACACACCTCCCCCATTGGTGTTTTGATCTGCTCCCTCTCTTACATGTGGACAGAAGTTTAGGAGCCCCCTAAAACTTCGGGGAGATGGACTGGGGAGCTAGGAGAGTAGATTGACTTTTCCCCAGAATCTAGCGGATGTGCATTACAGAGTGTGATGCTCTGCAGTCCTTCAGTGGGAAGGATTCCAAGGGCTGAGGGTGTCAGAGGAGTTGATGTTTTAAATTGGGGTATGAGAAGGGGGTGGGGGTGTTGAGTTTTCTGGGTGGGTATTGGGGCTCTGGGGGTTTCTGCTGCCCTGGGCTGGGCGAGCCCCTGCCCCGATTATGTTTGGGGACCTCCGCCACTCTCAGGATGTGATGGTGGTGGGGGAGCCCACCCTGATGGGCGGGGAGTTCGGGGACGAGGACGAGAGGCTCATCACCCGGCTGGAGAATACCCAGTTTGACGCAGCCAACGGCATTGACGACGAGGACAGCTTTAACAACTCCCCTGCCCTGGGCGCCAACAGCCCCTGGAACAGCAAGCCTCCATCCAGCCAAGAAAGCAAATCGGAGAACCCCACATCACAGGCCTCCCAGTAAAGGCTTCACCAGGGCCACCCAGCGCTCTGCCTGCCTGCCCCACCCCTTGAAGCCCCAGGGAGCAGAAGACAGAATGAAGAGACTGAGCATCTAAAATGGGCAGCCTCCATCCACCCACTTCAGGGAGGAACTGGACTCACTGGGGGCAGGTGCCAGGATTTGCCCCGCAGTGGCTCTGGGCTGGGCCTGGCCTCTGCAGAGCCTTTTGGGGGAAGGAGGTACTCATGTGGATGTCTGCGTGGACCCTGGGCCTGAGCAATGTCCTGACCACCCCCCAGAGCATTTGCCTCCATCCTCACCCCATGGGTTCCCCATCCTCCTGACTCGACCCCCTTCGAGCCTGGGGTTGTCTGTCCCCACAGCCCTTAGGGACTTAAAGTTATGGCGCTTGGTTGAGTGCCCCTCCCTAGACCTCCCCCAGGTGGCTGGAAGTAGAGGGGTAAAGCTCTGGGCTCCTCCTCTCTTCCACCACCTATCCCAGCTCCAAGTTTTTTAAAAAAATAATATTATTAAAAATGTAAGTTAAAAAAATCACTCATGTCCCCCCTCTTCCCCTTATTAAAAGTCCAACTACCTCCCTATGCCTGGCAGATGGGGGGTTTTGGGCCCAGGTGGAGGTGAGCGTATCGGTAGAGTAGGGGGGTATACGTTTCCATTTTATATAGTTTGAGAGCTTCAGACCAAGGAGACAGTTCGCCATCTCTCTTCCCTTTTCCTCTGGGATGACTGGAGTTGGGAAGGCATGCCATGGGGTAGGGGGCCATTGCTTCGGAACAGCTCCCAGCTGTTGTCTCTGTTTCCCCATCCTCCAGGAGGCTCGTAACTCCCTTGGTCCCAGCACCGCCGCCCCCCTGCCGTCCCCCACCCTGTGTGTATATTCGTTACAAGCCCTCCACTAAAGCAGCTGTCTTGGATGGGGGAGGGGGAGGCTCCCTCCCTTGGGGAGTATGGAGGGAAGGAGCAGCCCTGTTTGTCACTGTGTTTTTTGTTTTGTCTCGGTTGGGTAGGCATGGGATAGGGGAGGGGCTCATCCACTCTGTCCGTACTCTTCCTCCAGGCCCTCAGATTGTGAACCTAGTCCTCCCCTTCCTTCTTCACAGAGGGAAAGGAGCCACTGAGGGTATCCCACCTCTAAGCAGGGAGCAAAAGGGCTCTGTTCCCCAGCTGAAGTAGAGGGTGCTCATCTTCCCAAATCCCCTCTAGTCCTTGTTCTCGTAGAAGGAAGGGGAAAGCTGCCAGAACCCTCAGCTGTATTGCAGTCGGACATGTGGAGGTTCTGGGCCCAGCTCCGGCTCTGTTGCCTTTTCCTGTGGCGAGTTCCGGAAGTGTTAGTACCACCTGTCTTCCCAGGCTTTCTTCGGGATTCTGGGGCTCTTTCCACTCTGTTTCCTTCACTCTAGTTGCCACTGCTGGAGGGGTGTTGTGTCAGGAGCTGAGGGAAGGGGTGGGGAAGAGGGATGGCCCACCCCAACTGTAATGCCTTTTTTTTTCTCCATTTGAGTCATGTATGGTACCGATCAATAAAGAGACTTTTCAGTTTGAGCGTGTCCTGGTTGGTCATTGATGCTCAGTAATGACTCAGCCCTGGCAGTCTTTTCCCCTCCCCTCTGCAGTCCTAAGACCAGCCACTGGGGAGGAGGTGTGAACTGGACTTCTGACTCCCCTTCACTCCCATCTCACGTTTCCCCTTATTCTTCTAGTGGTGCTCCTCAGGTGTCCTAGCCTGGCCCCCTCTTCCTCAGAAGTTCAGTTCCCACCCCATTCCCACCGCACTGTTCCTCACTCCTGTCATGGGGTTGCCAGACAGGTGACCCTCCTGAGGCAGGGTTCCAGGGACAGCCTCTCCTGGATTAGGCTTTTGGGGGTGGGTGGGGAATGGCATCCTTGCCTTGGAGAGTGCTCTGAAGGAGCTTTGGTGGTTAGAGTGCCTGGGAGGCCCAGTCAGTAAGATTCCTGCCCCTACTGGGGAGGCGGGGCAGCCCAGCTCCCCAAGGGGGAAGTCAGAGAGTAGCCGGATTATCTGTCTCCTTGCTGACTTTGAGTGAGGGCACAGAGGGAGAGAGGATGCAGACTCCTTTCCAGGTAGTTACTCCCCCTCCCCTGCCATTAAAGAAGATTGGCAAGACAGGGACACACTATTATGATTTGGGATGGGGTCTCAGCACCTACAAAGCCCCCTACCCAGTCTCCCTCATTTTCATCCCAGGCAGGGGAACCTGAGGCCTCAGACTATTTCCCCACTAAGGTCTCTCTGGATCTGGAGTAAGGCCTCATGGACCTGCACCTCTACCCTCACCTCCCAGCTGGCTGAAGAAACCAGAGGACAGGATTTCATGGCCCGCCCCGCCCCCTCTCCAATTCAGCAGTGACCTTGGCCCTGCCCTGCTGCCAGCCCAGCTCCTCCTCATTGCCCCAGCTCCTCAGACCCCAAGGCCTGCATTTGCACACACACAAACACACCACTCCTCTGCAGGCCTGACCTGACTAAAGGACATTTTGCCAGCCAGCTGCTACCACCAACTCCCCCTGGGAGTGCTAGGTAACACCTACGTGGAGTGTGTCTGTCCAGTACTAGGTGTACATCTGGCCTTTTTGCCTGAGCGTGTGCCAGCGTATGTATGTATGTGACTGCTGAGCTGGGAGAGGGCTTAGATATATGTATGTAATGGAACTTACACATGTGTGAGTATGTATGTGGGATAGTATATGCAGTTGTTTATGGTATGTGTCTCGGTGGATTCATTCATTCAGCTAATCACTGAGCTCTCTCCAGGTGCCAGGCCCGATGCTAGGTGCTAGGGGTACGGTTCTGAACCAGGCAGAGAAGGCATGATTGCTGGGTGTGAGTGGGAGGCTACAAACGCAGGAATGAGGGTGTGGTGTTGAATGCATGGCTTAGCAGTACAATTGCGTTGGCTTCGGGGGCTGCTGGGACAGCAGTTGTATAACTGGTTTGGGCATTTGAAGGTTCACAGCACGTGTGTGTGTGTCGGGGGGGGGTGTTTTGGAGGAAGTGGGGGTCAAGAAAAGTGAACTGCCAGGCTTGGACTCTGCCCTGCTTGGGGAAAGGGAGTGTGTCAGGCAGGCAGGGGGAGACACTTTTGAACTCAGGAAACAGTGGCCAGTGACTTCCTCTGGAGCCCCTAGATCTGGCTCCTCCCTGTTTGCCCCAGCAACCTCGTTGAGGAAGGCCCTTGCTCTGGAGGAATGGCTCTGGCAGGGGAAGGGGAGGCCCTTGAAGGCCATCATGCCCTCTGTTCCCAGGTGCAGACGATGGGGACCCTACCCCAGGTCCCAGCGTGACTAAAAATTTTGATTTAGCCCAGCCAGGGCCCACTGCAGACTCCCAGTTCAGTCTGGGTTCAGTTCCTCCTTCCCCATATTTCCTACCCCAGCCCAATCCAGGCTGACCTCTATCTCCCTTTTTTAGGATTAATAGGCTAGTCCAGCACAATCTCCAGCCCCTCTTAGTACCCTTACCCCATCCCAGCCTGCCCTGTGCCCCCTTCCCCACTGGGTGGACTGCAGCCTGCCCAGCCCAGCCCAGTTCAGCCTGGTCTCAAGTCTCATGCCCTAAAGTGAAAAGTTCTAAACCACCCGCTCAGGGCCTCCCATATCCTCCCCTATTTTTTTTTTTTTTTTTTAATTACAAAGTGGGGCCTTGCTTTGGGGATTAGTAGAGTAAAGGTAAAGGTATAGGATTAGGAACTACAGACTGGATAAAGAAGGGAGATGAGGGCAGGAGGTGCTGAGGATGGCCCAGGCATATTCTGGGCCAGGCTGAAGGAAAAGGAATGTGTAGAAAGGAATTCTGAGTCAGCAGCCCCCTGCCTCCAAGCTGAGTTTCAAAGATGCTGCTTTTGGTCCCTGCTGGGCACAGTTTCCAGTACCCAGAATGCTTACAATAACCGTCTACCATGTAGCCACAGCCCCATCCTCTCAGCACCCATCAGTGAGATTCCTCCCCACCCCCACGCTGAGGTCTTCAGTGAAGCAGAACAGGAAATGGGTGGGAGACTTCACACTCTGCAGTTCCCAAACTGGGGCGTGGGGGAAGGTGAGTGGGAGTGGAAGCCGACCCACACCTCCAGGTTCCTCCTCCAGCCTTGGGAAGGAGCCATTTCCCATCTAAACCTCTTCCAGGTTTTTGCTCTCATGAAGACCACTTACATGATGTTTTTATTCCTATTTCCTGTCTTAGGTTGCAGAGTTTTGCTTGGTTTTATGTTTAGGTGTGATCTCTGAAAACTAAGGTTCCCCACTGCTGGAGCCCAGGCAGAGTCTACATGGGGTTAATGTGAATTAGAGTTCAAACGCTTGTTGAGTACCTGCTGTATAAACTACTCTGCTCATCATTTGTTCAGCCAGTCAAACTCCAGCTACATTTAGTGAGCTGGAGATGGAACAGTGGACGAGACCACATGGCACATACAGTTGGGTGGGGAGACTTCGAACAAATGGTCACACAGGAACGTAATTACAAGTTATGACCTAACTGAAAAGTGCTGCATAAACATATATTGGGGAGACCTCATTTAAGCTGGCGGGTGAAGGAAGGCCTCTCAGATGTATCTGCTGAGACTTGAAGGGTGAGAAGTACTTAGCCAGGTGGAGCAGGTAAAAGAACAGACCCTCCTGCTGGGACATGCTTGGTGGGTTCAAGGAACAGGACAGCAGTAGGTCCTGAGCCTGGCGAGCAAGGGGACATGGTGGCGGGGAGAGGCTGAGTTCCAGTGAGACAAGGCTGTGGTGTCGAAGATAAATGTGATGATGATGATGATGACGAAACAGATAACAGTTAATGTTCACACTAAACCAGGTTTTGTGAGAAATCCTTCGTATCAATGACCTCAATGACCGAAGAGATCCAGGAAGGCCTCTTGCTGAGAGTGAAATGGACTTACGGAAGTGCTTGTTGCGGGGGTGGGGACCTGTGGCATGTGACATTGGCAAGGACCAACTCTCTAAGTAGAGGGATAGCTTGAGGGAAGGCACTGAAGCAGGAGGGTCCCCGGGGAGAAGACAAGCAAGAGAAGCTGAAGCAGCAAGGGGTACACTGTGGGAACGTGAGGTGTTGGGGGAAGGAATGGTGGGCACATTGCTGGACGAAGGAATCAGTAAGACTGACTTCCACAGTCTTCCTAAATGGTAGAGAGTTTTGAATGACAGACTGAGAAGTTTAAACTTAATTTGACAGGGGGTGGGAAGCCACCAACAGTTCTTGAACAGAGAAGTGACTTAATCAGATGTCTTTAAATGAGATTAGTTTGGCATGGTGTATGGGACTAGAGAAGATTTAGAAGGCCATGAAGTGAATATAAGCAAGTATACTTAGAAGAAAACAACATAGAATAATATTCATCAGCCTCCTAGAAATATGTGTGAGGAGGACAAACTTGAAAGTTTAAATACCATAGAAGAAATCAGAAAGAAAAGAATGAATTTCACCTCAATAAAAGAGTGATCTATTTGGCTACCTGAGGAGTAAATGTACAACTTTGGTAAGTGTGTGTATACATAAAAAACAGCCGTGGTTGGTGTGGCTCAGTTGCTTGGGCATCATACTGCAAGGCAAGGTATCACCAGTCAGGGCACATGCCTGTGTTGTGCGTTCAGTTCTGTTTGGGGCGTGTGCGAGAGGTAGCTGATTGATATATCTCTCACACCTGATGTTTCTCTCCCTTTCTCTTGCCTGTCACCTCTCTCTAAAAATAAATAAAATCATTTTTAAAAAACCCTAGATTTCCACCCCCACCCCCCCAAAAAAAAGAAAGGTGGGCACACTGGGAGATATATTTGCAGCAAATACGATGAGTTACAATCTTGTTGTATAACTAATTTGTGCAAAATAGGTTTAAAACAGGAGGCTCCTAAAGACAAATGGGTGAAGGACAATTTCAGAGGAGGAAGTACTAAGAATAACATAAAAACATAGTAAACAAATGATTGTATATTAAAATAACATAGCTGTTTTTTGGTTCATTAAATTAACAAAGATATTTACCCTAGTAAATTAAATATATATTATAACAGCTCTATTGAGAAATAATTCACATACCATACAGATTACCCATTTAAAGTGTAAAATGTAATGGCTTTTAGTACATTCATAGTATTGTTCAACCATCATGACTTTTTATTATAATCATCTACCCAAGGATATGTTTTCATTGATTTTAGAGAGAGAGGAAGGGAGAGAGGAGAAACATCGATGTGAGAGAGAAACCAATCAGTTGTTTCCTGTATGTGCCGGGACTGGTGTCCCAACTGGGGACCAAGCTCGCAGCCTAGGTATGTGCCCTGGCTGGGGATCAAACCTGCAACCTTTTGGTGTATGGGGACAGCACTCCAACCAGCTGCAACTGAGCCACCCTGTCTGGGCACCACAACCTATTTTAAAACATTTTCATCACTCCAAAAAGAAAATCTGTACCCATTACCAGTCACTCAGCGATTTCCCCCACAATCCCACTTCCAGGCAACCAGTAATCTACTTCATGTATTTATACATTTGCTTATTTTGGACATGTTATATAAATGGGATCATACATATGTGGTCTTTTATGACTAGCCTCTATCACTTAGCAGAGTGTTTTGAAGACTTGTCTATCCATGTTGTAGCATGTACCAGTATTTCATTTTTCTTTATCGCCAAATATTCCATTGTATAGACTAGGTTTTATTCATACGTTTGTCGGCTGATGGATGTTTGGGCTGTTTCTACTTTTTGGCTGTTATGAATAATGCTGCTATAAACATTCATGTGCACATATATGTTTAGACATGTTTTGATTTCTCATTGGTATTTATACCTATGAGTGGAATTGCTGGGTCATATGGTAATTCTGTTTAACATTTTGAGCAAATACCAATACTGATTTCCAAAGTGGCTGCACCATTTTGTATTCCCATCAGAAATGTATGAAGATTCTAATTTCTCCCTATCGTCCCTGACACTTGTCATTGTCTGCCTTTTTTATTATAGCCTTCCTGGAGTATGGGAAGTAATATCTCATCATGGTTTTGATTTGCATTTCCCTAATGACTAATAATGTCGAGCATCTTTTCATGTACTTATTAGCCATTTGTATATCTTTGGAGAAATGTCTGTTAAGATCCTTTGCCCATTTAAAAGACTTTTTAATTGATTTTTTTTTTTGAAAGGGAGAGAGAGTAACATCGATTTGTTGTTCTACTTATTTATGCATTTGTTGATTGCTTCTTGTATGTGCTCTGACCAAAGATTGAACTTGTAACCCTGGGTATCGGGACAACACTCTAACCAACTGAATTACCCAGCCAGGGCCCTTTGCCAATCTTCATTTATTTTATTTTTTAAAATATTTTCTTTTTAAAACATTTTATTTATTTTTAGAGAGAGGGGAAGGGAGGGAGAAAGAGAGGGAGAGAAACATCAATGTGTGGTTGCCTTTCACATGGCCTGCACTGGAGACCTGACCTGGCTTGCAATCCAGGCACGTGCCCTGACTGAGAATCAAACTGGTGATCCTTTGGTTCACAGCCCACACTCAATACACTGAGCTACACCAGCCAGGACCGTTTACCCATTTTTAAATTGAGTTGTCTTTATATTGAGTTTTAATAGTTACTTATATTTCTAGATACAAGTCTTTTATCAGACATATGATTCGCAAGTATTTTTTCATTTTGTGGGTTGTCTTTTCACTTCTTTGAGGGTGACTTTTAGAGCATGAAAATTGAAACTTTGACAAAGTCCAAATTATCTAGTTTTTCTTTTGTTGCTTGTACTTTTGGCATATTTGGTAAACTTTGCATTGAAGTATAACATACAGAAAAGTACACATATAATAAATGTACAACTTGACAAATTGTCTGAAACTGAATGTACTCTGTAACCAGTGCTAAGATCAAGAAATAGAACATTATAGCTCCCCAGAAATCTTCCTCATGACCCTTCCCAATAATTTTCTCCCTCCAAGGGTAACTACTGTCCTGATTTTTAATACCATGATTAGTTTTGCCTGTTTTTTTTAAATAATTTCTTGACTTTAGAGAAAGAGAGAGAGACACACACACAACACTCTGTTTTCCACTTATTAATGCATCAATTGGTTGATTTTCACATGTGCCCTCACTAAGGATCAAACCCACCACAACCTCTGCATATCGGGATGATACTCTCTCAAATTGAGCTACCTGGTCAGGGCTAGTTTTGCCTGTTTTTTAAAAAAATATTTTTATTGATTTGAGGGAGAGAGACAAACATCAATTGGTTGCCTACCATATATACCCCTGACCGGGGATCGAACCTGCAACATAGGTATGTGCCCTGACCAGAATTGAACTCATAGCCTTTTGGTGTGTGGGACGATGCTCTAACCAACCAATCTGCCTCACAGCAGCTGGGGCAGTTTTGCCTGTTTTTGAAGTACATAAACGAAATCATACTAAAGGGGAAAGTTTTTTTTTCTTTTTCAATTGAATTTATTGGGGTGATAATGGTTAATAAAATTACATAGGTTTCAGGTGTACAGTTTTATTATACATCATCTGTATATTGTATCGTGTGTTCACCACCCCAAGTCAAGTCTTCCATTACCACGTTTCCCCACCATACCTCTTCTTCTACCACCTCTACCCACCAAGACATAAAGATTTTCAGCGATCTCACACAGTGCTGGGAAGAATGGGAAGAGACTAGAATCTCGTATACTTTGAGTATTCTCTCAGAAAAGCAACTTGTGCTAATGTGCACACTGACTGACCCACTAATTCCATTGCTGGGAATCACAGCATTGCTTACACTACAGAAAATGTGGGAACTCCAGAAAGCGATGGATAGGAAAATGGCTTGATTAACTAACTATGGAACGTCCTAACAATGGAATGCTACACAGCCATCAAAATGATGTTTACCAAGAGGTTAAAAAAATGTGAAAAAACACTTATGATCAATGTTAGCTGAAAAAGTATGATACATTATGATACATTATAATACACAGTGACTCCAATTACGTAAAGGAGTCTATTCATAGGAAAAGCTGTGGGAAGAAAATAGAATGGTGGTAATAAGATGATTGAATTCTAGGTGTCTTTTTCTTTGCCAGTTTTCAAATTTCCTTTAATGTACTTGTGGTACCTTTATAACAACAAATACTAAGCATTAAAATGAGACAGAATCCTGGTGGGAAGTAACAAAGGCCGGAAGGAGGGGTATAGATACTCCAGGCAGTTTACTGAGTCTGAGGAGTGGATGGGAAGGATGGAAGGCAATGTTGAGATTTGGAGGAACTGAGGGCGCCCGTGCTGTGAACTAACACGGGGACCCCTGGAGTAATCAAAGCACGATGGTTCAGAATGTGGCTTCTTGCTATAGACGCCCCTGTTTTGAACCGCGGCCCAACCTTTTACAGGTGGGTAACTCTGAACAAGTTATTTAACCTCTTTGAGCTTGCTTTCTCATCTCTAAAATGGGGATAATAAAAGCCCCTGTCTTACAGGGTTGTTAGGAGGATGAATCAATAATAATTTAGTAAGTTCAGAAATAGTTCCTCCAGCCTGGCTGATGTAGTTCAGTGGATTGAGCGTGGGCCTGTGAACCAAAAGGTTACTGGTTTGATTCCCAGTCAGGTCACATGCCTGTGTTGCAAGCCAGGTCCCCAGAAGGGGGCATGCGGGAGGGAACCACACATTAATGTTTCTCTTCTCCCTTCCTTCCCCGTCTCTAAAAAATAAAAGCTATTTAATTTTTTTTTTTAAGAGAGAGAGTCCCTCTACCTCCTGTCTTCCAGCCAGCTCATTGCCAGGAAGTCAAATGCTCCAAAGTCCACAGGAATGGGAAAGGGTGGGACCCTAACGTGGGATGTGTGGGAGGACTGGCGTGGAGGAATGGAGAGTTAGGAACTCGGAAATTGCTAAACAAATACGCTAGTCTAGCAGTAAAGCAGAGAGGCTCTCGAACACCCACCCCATCAGAGCCCTCCTGTCCCTTGTCAATATATCAAGATGCTTTCTGGATGGTATAAGGAGCAGGTGCAGGAGAGACTGTCCCCCTTTGCTCAGTAGGTGCTGAATTGGGTTCTTTCTGCCTTACCACTCTGCATCCTGCCCCACCTAGACCCAAACTAGCTGAGAGCTTAAAAAATAGGGACAGCCAGTTGGACAGCTGCAGGAAGATAAGGGGAGCTCTCTTTGCTGGTCTGGCCTCCAGAGGCCACCTCTGTCATTGTCCCTCCCTGTCCTTCACACATAGAAGGCAGGATATGTTAGTAGCTAACCGGATGTCTGGCTGAAGTGTAAGACCATATTCCCTCCTGCCCTGCTCTCAGGTCTTGAAATATAAGGCTGGGTACATGAGTTCTACAAAGGCTGTTCCATCCGTCCAGTCCCCAGCACCTGCCTACCCACTTCCCGCTGGCCATGACCCTGCTCCTCCTATATGTTCACCTTCACCCAATGCCCACCCCTCATGTCTGAAAGCTGGTCCCACAGGCTGGGAACCACCTGTGGTCGGTCTCCTCAGGAAGATCCCATCCTAACCTGTGACCCCTTCCCACCTTCTGCAATTTGCTCCCACTTTGACTATCTGGGCACCAGCCCCCAGAACTCCCCAAACCCCACCCTTGTCCATGTCCTGGCTCCTCTCATCTGTCCCTGACACCTCTTCATTTTCCTCTCTCACTCCTGACCCCCCCTCCATCCATCCCTTCCTAACTTTCACACCTCAACCTGTCTTTTACCCCATTTTCCTTGACTTTCTCTACCTCTCTCCACATTCTGACCTGGACTTGAGTTCCCTCCCCTTCTCCCTCCTGTCTTGTCTTCCTCCGGAGCTGGAACACCTGCAGTTTCATAAGCAATAAGCAGCCGTATGAGGCCTTTTCCTACAGCAGCTACTACCTCAGAAATAACAAGTACAACCTTCTCTCCTCCCATAAGTTCATCCTCCAGGCACAGAGTGGACCTAACTCTCCCTCCACCCCAGGGAATTTCCCTCTGGGCCAGTCTCAGATCCCACCCTACTCCAGAGTCCCAGTCTCCCAGAGAGCCTGGGTCACACCCACAGGAGTGTCAGATTCCAGGCATCACAGTCACAGCTGATTGACTCCAGCCCACCCAGTCTCCTTCTCTGTCTCTTCTCCCTGAGGATCATCTCTGGGCAGGAAACCCCCTTCCCTCAAACTTTCCCTTCCGCCTGGTATCCTGACCTTGCTCCCTCTACCTCCCAGGACATGGATATAAACACTATCTATGGATGAAAGCCCATCAGAAACATCTAATCCAACCTGCTGAGTGAGGTGGAAACAGTCTACAGGGGGAGCGGTGGGGTGCTCTGGTGGTTTGTCATCATCCTGTCTCCCCCAGACTTCAGGCCCCTGCTGGGGAACAACATGTGGATTGTCCTCCATGTCCATCCGTTGTGTTTTTCCAACACCACCAAGCAATTCTCTGACACCAGCTGGGTATCCTACAATTCAGCTCAATTCTGACACTGTCTACCTGGAAAATAGTATCAGATCCCACAGGTTAAGGGTGTCATCCTACAAGAGCGACCCCCACTTCAGATACCAATCACATACGAATTGAACATTCCCATGACCCTCTCCTCAGTTTAATTTCCTAGAGTGGCTCACAAAACTTAGGGAACCAGTTAACTTACTAGATTACCAGTTTATTACAAAGACTATTAAAGGATACTGTTAGAAACAACAGTCACTTGTGCCAAGCCCCACACTGGCAAATTTAATTGCAGTTTCAGTCTCTCCCAGGAATGTGACTTTTAACTAGTCAATCTGTAATTACCTATCGGGACTAGTGAGGTAATCTGCATGATAGACACTCCTTCCCCCAAAGGAAGGTGACCTGGCCTGAAACAATCCTTTCTTTTGTTTATGATTTCCTTGTCCCACCCTTTCTGCCTATAAATGTCTTCATTTTACAGAGCTCCTGAGAGCCCCTTTCTATGCTGGATGGATGCTGCTCCATTCATGAATCATTGAATAAAGCCAATTAGATCTTTAAATTTACTCAGTTCAATTTTTTTTTAGCAATATGAAAGAATAGCCAGATGAAGAGATACATAGGGTGAGGTCTAGAAGGGTCCCCCATGGAGATTGGGGTTTGACACCCACCCAGCACATGAATCTGTTCTGGTTCACCAACCTGGAGGTACTCCAAACACCATCCTTTCGGGGTTTTATGGAGGCTACGTTACATAGGTACAATTGGTTAAATCATTGGCTATTGGAGGTCAGGGTTGTAAGAATGAAAGTTCCAACTCTCTAATCACAAGGTTTGTTCCCTAGCAACCAACTCCCCACTTTAGGTGCTTTCCAAAAGTGACTGCATTAAAATAAACTCAGGTGAGGATGAAAGGGGTTTGTTTTGAATACCAAGACACATTTATTGCTCTTATTATTTAGGAAATTCCAAGGGTTTTCGAAGCTCTGTGCCAGAAGTGGCAACAAGGACCAACTACAGGAGTGGGCAAAAGTTAAGAGTGT
This sequence comes from Phyllostomus hastatus, assembly GCF_019186645.2. Taxonomy (NCBI): domain Eukaryota; kingdom Metazoa; phylum Chordata; class Mammalia; order Chiroptera; family Phyllostomidae; genus Phyllostomus; species Phyllostomus hastatus. The sequence continues at coordinate 14,358,945 of NW_025334004.1, read as the reverse complement.
GCAGTCCTGTCTGGTGTGGCTCAGTGGATTGAGTGCCAGACTGAGAATCAAAGGGTCACCTATTCCATTCCCAGTCAGGGCACATGCCTGGGTTGTGGGCCAGGAACCCAGTGGGGGGTGCACGAGAGGCAACTACACATTGATGTTCCTCTCCCTCTCTTTCTCCCTCCCTTCCCTCTCTCTAAAAATAAATAAAAACTTTTTAAACATTTTAAAAATTATATAAGTATGCAAAACACAAAGTTATTCTGGCATTGTATATGTACAATTTATTATATTATTTATTTATATCACTTGTCTTATTATTGTTGTTGTTACTATTTTGTATCCTTACTTATGATTTATCTTTTAGGTAATGATGGCTGATAATTTAACCAACGACCAACAAAAGTGGATACTTAAACAATACTGGAAAATAGATGATGCCTAAAAGCTTCAACAGAAATGGGCTGAAGAATTTGACACATCTTCACCAAGCAGACAGACAACTTACAGAATATGCGATAAATTTGATGAAACTGAGTCCATCTGTAGTGCTCCAAAAAGTGGTTGATCAGTCATTATTACCACCCAAGAATATGAGATGTTAGTGAGTCAGGCATTTTTTACAAAGAGTCCCCAAAAATCAAAACAAAGAGCTTCTGTTGAGTTAGGCATTTCCCGTAGATCTTTGAGTCATCTACCGCAACGTTTAGGTTTGAAAATGTAGTGGCCAAGATTGCTTCATGGGTTATTAGAAGATGATTTGGATTGCTGTTTACAATTTTGTGAAGTGGTTCTCAATGAAGAAAGACAGGACAATGGCATCATTGATAAAATTATGTGGTCTGACAAAGCTCCTTTTAAACTTTCAGGTGCAGTAAACCAGCACAATTGTGTCTACTATTCAAGAGAAAATCCTCATGTAACCATAGGATAGTTGAATCAGCTGGCAAAGTGCAGTTTGGGTGGGTCTTTCGTGTAAAGGGGTACTTGGACCCATTTCTTCCATATTACTGTTACACGTGACCTGTATCTGCCATACCAAGGGACACTGGTTTGCCACAATTACAGAGATGGCATGATAATGATTCCTTCTTCTTTCAATAAGACGGAGCTCCTCCACATTGTGCTGTAACAGTGTGTGAGTATCTTGATGAACAATTACCCAACAGGTGGATAGGTTGACAAGGGCCAGTGGCACGGCCACCATGATCACCAGACCTCACCCCAAAAGACTTTTCCTGAGGTGTTGCAAAGATAAAGTCTTTTCATGAAAACCACATACTGTGGATATCTATGTGGTTCACCGCATAAGAGGAGCATGTCAAGAAACTGATGACAATAAAGAACTCTGTGCCAAAGTGTGCTTGAATGTAGCAAGTAGACTACAAGAATGTGTAAATAATGAAGGCCGGCAATTTGATCACACACGAGATTATACCTAAGTGCACTGTGTCCTTTTGAGTTAATAAAGCTATTGTTCGTAATAATCATAACCTGCATGTCTTTTTCCATACAAGCAACTCTAAGCCCCCTTTTGTCAACTCCTGTATACATTTCTTATTATAAATCACAATATCATGGCATCAAAAGCTCAGGCTAGAATCCTTGTCTGAGTCGATTGAGAGTGAGAGAGGGATGGATCTGGGGAGTGGCTGTGGGGGGGTGACCCAAAGCAGGCTCAGGAAAAAGCAGGCCCACACTGACAACAGTCAGGACCTTCAAGCTGGAAGAACAAATGCTCAGGAGGGCAGCATAGCAATGAGGTTTAAATCTTGCTTCCACCACAATGGAGTTGCATCAATGGCACATTTAACTTAGGGCCAGTACAGCTATGTGCAATCAGCCAAGAGTGATTCCGAACAACTGGCAGGGTGAGAAGAGAGATGGAATCTTAGTTACACTAAGTGTAAGTTCAGTGATTCAAGCATTTTTCAAACGTGGACCCTAAAAACAAATCAACTTCCAACTCCGGTGCTCAACCATTGCAACAGCAATGCGTTTCAAACTGGCTGACCTGGACCTATTGAGAGGCTGTCTGGGCCCTGGCCAAGGAATTTGGTTATAGCATCGTCCCGATACCCTAAGGTTGCGGGTTCAATTCCCTGTCAGGGCACATACAAGAATAAAGCAGTGAATGTATAAATAAGTGGAACAACAAATTGATGTTTTCTCTCTCCTTTCCTCTTTCTCTCTCTAAAATCAATAAATAAAAATTTAAAAAGAAGCCCTGGCTGGCATAGCTCAGTGGATTGAGTGCGGGCTGGGAACCAAAGTGTCCCAGGTTCGACACTTTTTTTTTAAGATTTTATTTATTTATTTTTAGAGAGGGAAGGGAGGGAGGGAGGGGGAGAGAGAGAGAGAGAGAGAGAGAGAGAGAGAGAGAGAGAGAAGCATCAATGTGCGGTTGCTGGGGGTTATGGCCTGCAACCCAGGAATGTACCCTGGCTGGGAATCGAACCTGGGACACTGTGGTTCCCAGCCCACACTCAATCCACTGAGCTACGCCAGCCAGGGCCAGATAAATAAAATCTTTAAAAAAAAATTTAAAAAGAGAGAGGTCATTTCTACTTTATGGGTGATATAAAGAATTTTCATGTTTTGACTAAATTCAGTTTTTGACCTATGCATTGATTTTAAAATCCCTTATGTATGATATAATTCTGTTGTACTTCACTCAGTCATTAAACCTCTGAGCCCCAGATTCCTCCTGTGTATAAGAGAGTTAGAGAAAGAGAAACTGACCTTAGCCTCCACCCAAGATACAAACCCGCCTCTTTAGGGAAACCTGACCTCATTCTTGAGAGGTATATAAGCTTTCCAGTATTGCTATAACAAATTACCACAAACTTGGTGACTTAAAACAACAGTTCTGGAGCCCAGGAGTTCAAAGTCCCGGTGTCTGTAAATGCTGAAATGTTTTGGAAGCTCTGAGGGAGACTCTATCCTATTCCTCTTTCCTAGCTTCTGGTGGCTGGCAGCAATCCTTGGCATTCCTTGGCTTGTAGCCCCATCTCTCCAAACTTTGCTTCGGTCTTCACATGGCCTTTTCCTTCTGTGTCTCTGTATTTTCTCTTTTTCTGTTTTATAAGGGTACTCGTCCTTGGATTTAGGGCCCGCCCTAGTCCAGGATGATCTCCTTCTGAGATACTTACCTTAATTACTTTATAAGGTAATTACCTTACAGGGACCCTAATTCCAAACAAGGTCACATTCTGAGGTTCTGGACAGACATGTCTTTTGAGCACCACAATTCAACCCACTGTGGTTTCCAATTTATGGAGGAGAGCTAAGTCCACACTTGAAGAGTCCCTGAGTTTGAGAGAAGAAATTTGTTCCTACTTTAAGAAGCTCCTTTATGATGGGAAGACCTTGATTCCCAGGCTGGTCCCCAAGAGCCTTTAAATTGAAGCAGACATACAAATGTTGGAGCCAGGGAAGGGTCAACATTGGGAGAATCCAGACCACTGGCCTCTATAAAACAATGTGACAGCATTGTGTCTAGTTCATGTCAGGATCTGGAGCAGGAGGGGAAGGAGAATTTCTGCTTCCACGAGGCAAATGAGGTAAGCAAGGCATATGATATGATCCCAGTCTTTTCTCACCCCTCTTTCTCGCTCCAGCTCCCAGGTATCAATGAGCTGATATCATTGGTACTTTTTTGCAAATGAACCCCTATATGGTCACCAATGAAATGGGACTGTTCCTGTGGGTGGGAGGTATCTTAATATGCTAGGGAAGCCATCAGGGTTAAACCCCTAGAAAGGTCCTTTTGCTAATCCAAGCTAGGTCTCTGAGACCTGTTTTCTCATTTCTTGCAAGGGCCCACCCATTCAGCTGGGGTTGTTTTCTTTTCCACTTTGGGGATTCTCTTCCTGAACTGGGAGCCATACAGGCCTTGCAGTTGGTAATCCTACAGGCTCCCACTTCTTCCTTACTACAAGCTGTAAGATTCTCAGCCTACTTACTGTCTACCCATTCAATCCCTGGGGCTCCTCGTGCCTTTAGACTGGATGCTGAGTGAGGCATCAGCTCTCCCCTGTTAAGATCTCCCTAAAAACAATCATGTGGTACTTCTTTCTTTTAAATATTTTATAGTTGATTACTATGGGGAAAGAGACCCAGTGTTATCAAGTCACTAGTCTGGTGAAGATTTTAAAATTCCAAAAACCTGGGAAATTTTCAGCCAGCCCTGGTCCACAATGAAAGGGCAGACAGCAACTGCCACAGTAAGAGGCTGTTTTTCCTCTCCTCTTAGCCCTGGTCTGAGGACCCCAACTAGGGCAACCATTCATGTTCCTCCTTATCAGCAACATGGTTACATCCGAGCATCTCCCAATTGGTTATTCTCACCTCTATATTTCCTCAGCTTCATGCCGAAACAGCCCCCTTAGGGAAAGATTGTTATGAGAGCCACCAAGGCTGAAGGATCTCATTCTGAAGAGGGCTGTTAGGGTTGACACCTAATCCCCTCTTTTCTGAATCAGTTATATAGATTTGGAGTTAGAGAAACTTGGGTTCCATTAGGACACACACAGTCTGTGTATAATATCCCAAAAATAGTTGACAAGAAGGCACAGACATTGTGGCAGGTAAGGGGTGGAGTATTCCCCCAGTTCCAGATCTTATTCTTTCACTCCCACCCCATTTCCATTTCCCACCCCCAGATGTAACTACCCAACTGGAGGATATTGGGATGTCAACAGAATCAATAATACAGAAGGTTTGCTGAATTCAACTTTTAAGAATTTCATAGTACTCATAGACTCATTGGACTCACCATCAATATACACAAGCTCAGAATCATTACTTTGAGAATGGAGTGTGGGATATGTGAGCAATGGAAAGGGATGACTGTCGCAGTCACTGACCAGCAGTGACTGCGGAACGCTGCAGATGGCTCGTCAAAACACGAGAAAAACATACATAGAGACAACCAGGTCCTGTGGGGAAATAGGGACTGAACGGCCACTCTCTCTAGTGGACAGCGCCATGGCCACCCTCCCTAGGGGAGAGTGCCCCTAAGGGAGAGGGCCTTGTTCTCCCGCCCGAGCAGGCTTTTTATTGGGTTCATCTGCATAAGAATTCAGATAAAGCTCATTACTCATTGCCAGGAAGTAAGGATCAAACAATAGATAACAAGGAACTCTGAAGGCTTATTTTGAGTCAGGGTCAAAGAGCTGTAAAAAACTTTAAGGAACAAACTTACTTCTTCCTTGGACCCTTATCATTCGATTGAGAGCATTCTAAACAAAGCATGTTTTACAGGATTTTACATATTCTTTCTTAGACCTGATCACCCGGGGAACCTGCCCTTTCTAGCACAGGACTGCACCACCCTCTGTCATTGTTTCAGGCTTAGGTGGAGCAAAGGAAATAAGGCAGCCAAGAAAATAGGAGATTTTCTTGCAGACAATGAGGACTCAGGCTATGTCAAAGCCGAGGGGCGAGGGTCCATCACCCCCTTTTGCTGTAGCCCCCAAAGTCCTTCCTTGGGGGCCTCCCATGTGATCATGCCTGTCTTAGGTCGTTCCCCCCTTGGGGAATCTTACCCGTCATTGGCTAACCGACCAAGCACTGGGGGCCAGGCAGGGTGAAGTAAAAGGAGCAGAAGTGGTGCTCCTGCCAGGGAGATAAGCTTTTGTCTCCTTGCTGGCTTATGGTCCAAGGTCGTTCCATCAGCCTTAGCCTTGGCAGGGGTTACAGCTTCTGATACCAGACAGGGCGGTTCCCAACAGATGACCTGGGCTTGACAGAGTTGTGATGGGGAATCGAAGTTGGAGGACAGAGATGGAATGGGCAGGGAAGATGTGGGATTGACTGAGAACTGTTCCCCTTCTTTTTTTTTTTTTATGGTGCCTCAGCTGTCCCCACCTACATGACCCCTTGGAGTTCTGCTAAAAAAAAAAAAAAAGGACTTCTGGCCAAGGTGGAGGCGTAGGTAGATACACTTTGCCTCCTCACACAACCAAAAGAAAGACAACAACAAATTTAAAAACAAAAAATAACCAGAACTGCCAAAAAAATCAAAGTGTGTGGAATTTGACAACCAAGGAATTAAAGAAGAAATATTCATTCAGACTTGTAGGAGGGGCGGAGAGGGGCAGCTGGGACAGAGAGGACTCGCAGCAAGGCAGAGGACCAGGGCAGGTGAGTCAGCAGCTGGTGGACCAAGAGGTTCCATATTTGTGTGCGGATAAACCAGGATGAACAACTGGGGAGCAAGGTAGACTGCGCAACCCAGGGTTCCAGCATGGGGAAATAAAGCCTCAAAATCTCTGACTATGAAAGTCTGTAGGGGTTACAGTGGTGGGAGAAACTCCCAGCTTCACAGAAGAGTTCCTTAGAGAGACCCACAGGGTTCTAGAAGTACACAAAATCACCCACCCAGGAATCAGCACCAGAAGGGCCCAATTTGCTTGTGGGTAGCAGAGGAAGTGACTGAAAGTTGGATGAGAGCCCAGCAAGCAGCATTGTCCCTCTCTGACTCCTCCCCCACATATAGCACCACAACGCAGTGACTTGGGTTGCCTTGCCCTGGCAAATACCTAAGGCTCTGCCCCTTACAACATACCATGCATGTTAAGACAAAGAAATGTGCCCCAAGTGAAAGAACAGATCAAAGCTCCAAAAATAGAACTAAGCAATGGAGAGATAGCCAACTTATCAGATACAGAGTTCAAAACACTGGTAATCAGGATGCTCACAAAAATGGTTGAATATGTTTGCAAAATAGAGGAAAAAGTGAAGGCTATGCAAAATGAAATAAAGGAAAATGTACAGGGAGCCAATAGTGAAGAGAAGGAAGCTGGGGCTCAAATTAACGATTTGGAATGGAAGGAAGAAATAAATATTCAACCAGAACAGAATGTAGAAAGGACAATTCAAAAAAAAAAAATGAGGAGAGGTTTAGGGACCTCTAGGACAACTTTAAACATTCCAACATCTGAATCAAAGGGGTACCAGAAGGAGAAGAGGAAGAACAAGAAATTGAAAACTTAATTGAACAAAGAATGGAGAACTTCCCTAATCTGGCAAAGGAAATAGACTTCTAGGAAGTCCACGAAGCTCAGAGAGTCCCAAAGAAGTTGGACCCAAGGAAGCACACACCAAAGCACATCATAATTACATTACCCAAGATTAAAATGAAGGAGAGAATCTGAAAAGCAGCAAGAGAAAAGGAGCAAGTTACCTACAAAGGAGTTCCCATAAGACTATAAGCTGATTTCTCAAAAGAAGCCTTGTAGGCAAGGAGCTGGAAAGAAGTATTTGAAGTCATGAAAGGCAAAGAGCTACATCCAGGATCACTTTCTCCAGCAAAACTATCATTTAGAATGGAAGGGCAGATAACGTGCTTCCCAGGTAAGGTCAAGTTAAAGGAGTTCATCATCACCAAGCCCTTATATGAAATGTTAAAGGGACTTATCTAAGAAAAAAAGAAGATGATCAGAATTATGAACAGTAAAATTACAACAAACTAACAACTATCAACAACTGAATCTAAAACAAAAACAAAAACAACCTAAGCAATCTAGAACAAGAACAGAATCACAGAAATGGAGATCATATGGAGAGTTATCAGTGGGGAGGAGGAGGGTGGAGAATGGGGGAAAAGGTACAGGGAATAAGAAGCATAAATGGTAGGTAGAAAATAGACAGGGGGAGGTCAAGAATAGTATAGGAAATGGAGAAGCCAAAGAACTTGTATGTACAGCCCATGGACATGAACTAAAGGGGAGGGGAATTCTGCTGGGAGTGGGATGCAGGGTGGAGGGGAATAAAAAGGAGACAAAATGGGACAACTGTAATAGCATAATCAATAAAATACATTAAAAAACAAACAAACAAAAAATCCCTGGCCGATGTGGCTCAGTTAGTTGGTGTGTCATCCTGTAAACTGACCACCTCTTCAATTCCTGGTCAGGGCACATGCCTGAGTTGCAGGTTCTGTCCGGTTGGGGAGCATACAAGAGGAAACTGATTGATATTTCTCTCTCACATCAATGTTTCTCTCTGTCTCTCTCCCTCCTGCTCTCCCTCCTGCTCTCCCTTCTAAAACCAGTAAGCATGTCCTCAGGTGAGGAAAACAAATAAACAAACAAACAGACAGACAGACAAACAAATGTTAAAACAACTATTCACAGGGGATAAATGCATTGACCACAGATTTTCTTCCTGGCCCCCTCTGAGTTTAGGGTCGATGACGGGCAAGGCTAACAAAAAGGACAAACATGGAGTCAAGAGCCCACTCCCAGCTCCAGTTAAACTTGTCATTAAAACAGCAAGCATGCCCCTGCCAGGTCTCAGCAGAGAGATCTTTTGGGGCTACCTGGGAAGGTGTACATTCTACAAGGAGAAACTATCTCTTTTATTGGAGTTGCCACACAGGTTTAGGAAATCCAACCAGTCTTACCCACTCTGTCTTTCTGACTCCCCTTCTCTGGAGCTACTTCCATCTCCTCCTCTAAAGCAGCCCTTCTCTGACACCCAGGAAAGGCCTCTTTATGATGGTCTGCTTTCCCAACATTCACAGGGAACCACACGCTGGGGGATTCACGAAGGTCTGACCAGTGTGGTAGAGGAAAGAAGTGGGTCACTGATGTGTCCTTCCCTTCTTCTAGGCTCCAAATAAATCCGCTTCCTACACTGACCTGCCATATCCCCAAACCGGCTATGAGAACAATGGGCCAATCTAGTCAGTGATGAGCGGTCACTTGATTTCCCTTCTGGACAATGATCTCAGTAATGTTCAGGTCAGTGTTCCCTTGCAGTGGCCCAGGACACTGATCTGGCTAACTCTGGGTCCCCTCTGCCCCTTTTCCTCCCCTCAGCCTTCCCTTCCCTTTCCCCGGTGTGATGGCCAGAACCCAGCTGTAGCCTTCCAACCCCCAGCATCAAGGGTCTGTCCACCTGTGTTGAGAAAACCCTGTCCCTAGTTCCAAGGCTCGAGGCTGAGAACCTGCCCGGGGCTGTTAGGGTTGGTAGCAATGCCCATCTTTCCTCACTGTTCCCCAGTACAAAACAAAAATTAAATAGAAACTCTGAGAAGGCACATATCACCTTGGAATCTGAAGGGTCACCAGAACCTGAGGATATGAAACCTATGAAAGGCCTGGACAGTCTGCTTCTCCAGAACTTCTAGCTAAGGGAGGCTTAGGATGAAGTGAACCACCCCCAGTCTTGGTGAAGGCCACCCCTTACTCTCCTTTCCCCAGCTCCTCGCAGTTCCTTTCCTTTTCCTTTATTTCCCAGATAACAGAAACCTCTGGGAGAACAGATCTAGACCAGCTGTCCCCCTCGCTCTATGCTTTGGTCATAATTCTGGTGAGAGGCCCCAAGGGACTCCTTCCCCCATTGCTACTTCCTCCATCTGCCACCCAGCATTTGCACCTGAGAGCTTCCTCTGTTCCCCAGATTGAATGAATTTCTCTGCCTCTCCCAGGCCCCTGTCTCCATTATTATCTGTCTCCTCTCTCATCTCCTGGTCCAACTCCATCCCTTTACTCGTCTCTCTGACTGTCTCTCCTCACGTTTGTTCTTGTTCCTGTCCTGTCTTGCTTCTGTACAGAGATTCCAGAGCCAGGTCTAGGCCCTTCCTCTGGGAATTAGAGGAGAAACCACTCCAAGACTTCTGCCCACAACTGCTGGGTGACTCTGGTTATTCAGCCCAGACCTCACAGCCTGATTCAGCCTGTGAGGCTGAAAAAAAGTCATCATCTGACTTTTTTTTACTAGCGGAAACAGAGACCCATGCAGTAATACTGTAAGCATACTCCACAATTCACACTGCCCCTTATCCTCAAAATTGTGATTCTTGAAAAAAACTTTTTTGAGCCCTGGCTGGTGTGGCTCAGTGGATTGAGTGCCAGCCTGTGAACCAAAGGGTCACCGGTTCGATTCCCAGTCATGGCACATGCCTGGGTTGCAGGCCAGGTCCCCAGCAGGGAGTGCATGAGAGGCAACCACACATTGATGTTTCTCTCCCTCTCTCCCTTCCCTTTCACTCTAAAAATAAATAAATAAAATCCTTAAACAATTTATTTGAGAGTTGTCTCTATTTCACATTTTGTCCATAGAGTGAAACCTTACTGGTTTTGAATAAGGCCCAACATGTTATTCCTATATTTCAAATTCATATAAAATACGATCTCACTGTGCTTTCCCAGGCAGATCAGGGCCCCTTTCTTTTGCGTGATAGTGTCCCTGTACGTCCAGAGATCCTTCCTCTCCCTGATTTTGCTCCCTGAATTGTGCCCTGTCCTCGTCCTTCTACCCATATCCTTCCCCTTTCTCTTTTGCCCTCAGAGAACCTTGATGTATCACTTTCAGAGGCTTCCCCTTTCCTCAGTCAAGAAATGGCCAAGTGTGTGCATGTTTGAGGGTAGTGGGTGGAGCTGGCAGTGACAAGAGGAACCACTAGGGGGAGCCTGTGTCTAGGAAGAGACTAAGTGGGGACTTGGGGAGCCACTTCGAGGATATTTCTTCCTTCTCTCCAGGGCAATAAGGGTGCCAGGCATTCCAGCCACGGTAGGCTCCCTATGGAGCTACAGGGGGAGGGGCAGGTTGTCTAGATATGCCCCTTCCCCATTCCTTGAAGTGCCCTCTCTTTCCCAGATTACCCAAGTCAGTGTGAACTAAACTCTGTTGCAACTGAACACTTCCTAAGGACAAGTTTCAATCCTCAGAACTTTGGCCTCACCATACAACTCCCACTAGTCCCTTCCACCCATCCCTCCCCTAGAACGTCACTGACCCAGGCTTTACCAGTCCTTCTCTCCTGGTTTGGGGATCAGGGACCCTGGGGAGCAGCAGTTACATCCATTCCTTCCACCTTCACTCTAGCTCCCCAGATGGCCCTGGCTCAGCTTCCTCATCCCCACCATTGCCCCAGGTAGGCTGGTTCTTCCTTCAGTTCCAGCTGGCCTACTTCTATCAAATTTTGGATCAACCAGACAGTGAGTGAGTCTGGCCTCAGGGAAGAAGGGAAGAAAGCCAGAGACTCCATAAAAACCCAGAGCCTAGTCCGTCTCACTCCAGGTACAGGGACCAGTAAGTTCCCGCATTTGCAATAGTAATTGAACCTACTATGACACGGGTACTGTGATACTTGCTAAAGATACAAAAGTACAAATAACCATGGTCTTTGCCCTCAGGGAATCTGTTTATGTGACAGGGAGACAAACAAACAAGTAGGCAATCACAACATAATTTGATAAATGTTGTTTTAGAGGTATGGACCAAGAACTGTGGAAGAACAGCAAAGTCTTAGGAGATGAGGTGGCACTTGAATGCATCTTAAAGGATTTAGGCCAGGCAGAGAAAAGAGTGGAAAGCATGTCAAGCATAAGGCACAGTGATGAGAAACCTAGTGAGTTCAGGGAATCACAAAGTAGTTCAAAGTGTAATACAGTTTTCAGAGGGTGGGAGAAGGAGATTGACTGGAGAGAAGACTGGAAAGAGAGGCAGGTCTAGTCATGAAGAAAGAGATGTGTTTGTTGAGAATTGGGCCTTTACTCTGAATATTGATGTAGGTGCTGAACTTGATCATATCTGCTCATTATAATACTCTGAGTAAGCAAGGTTAGATTTGAGAAGACAGGGATACCAACTAGGAACCCTGGTACACTCCACCTGTAACTGAGCCACCTGAGATGTAACCATCTCAGTGACAGGTGGCCAGGGCCAGGCCTAGGGCTGGGTCAGGACATGGGAGGAAAGCAGGAGTGGTTTGGACACTGGCCTGCCTGAGCCACCTGGTCCAATTTCCTACAGGCTACATACATGTAGAGGAAGGGATGAGGCTCTGGCCTCTGGCCTTTGCAGGTTGGTTGCTATAGTCCTTTAGTCTAGTCACTGGACAGCATGGAAACTAGTCTGTGTTCAAACAGCAGATTCCTTGGAAACGAAAGGGAAGGACAGAGCTGGGGCTGGGAAAATGGGTGGGCCCTACGGCCCTACAGGCAGGTAGAGAAACCTTGGGCTATGTTTCCTCAGCTCTGCCCAGACTGCATTCTGGTTCTGCCTAGTTTTAGCTTCACCTTTAAGCTTCCACAGGCTACTGCTGAATGAATTTTGGAGAGCTCTAAAGGTGAGACATACCTGTGGAAATGCTTCTACTCACTGGCCTATGATCCACCCAGGGAACTTCTGCCCAGGCACCTTGGACCTGGAATCTGGGGCTCAAAATCTTCAGCCCCAGAAAGTCCCCCTTTACCCGGGCACCCAAGATCAAGGACCTCAGCTCCTAGACCCCCCATTTCCCCAGGTCTCAACATCCTGTTCAGGGACCCTCTCTACCTCCTGGCTCTAAAATCAAACCACCCAAAGACCTCAGACTTGGGATCGTCACTCACTTATTCTCAGAGTCCTCTAATTTAGGCAGGCCACACTGTACCATATGTATGGTGGCTCTCTCTCACACTCTGCCAGGACCCAGTCACATGATGACACCTGCGTCTGTATGCCTGAGCTGTTCTCCAGAGTCCTTAGACACGGTTTGGGGTCATGCTCCAAACCACCCCTCCCCGCCACTAGAGGTGGGGTATGAGCAAGGACAACAACAGGTGAAAGTTCCTAATGAAGCCCACCTGCTCCCCTGACAGCTGCTAGGGTGGGTCGTTCCCCACCTGGAGGCCCTACTAGTGAGTGGTCCTGGGGAACTTCCGGGAGCCACAGACTCCAGGGAATAACCTATGCCCCTTCTTTTGCCCATGACCCAAGGACCCATTGAGACCAAGCCCTCCTCTGAGCACGTAAGGAGCTTCAAGCTAAACCTTAGGGGAAAAAAACACCGCAATTCAGCAGGATCATGCACAGGAAGCAGATCTGTGCTTTTGTCCATCCCCAGCTTCCCACTCAGGAGCTAGATTGGACCCAGTTTCAAGAAGAGGAAGAGGACCCCTCCCAAACCAGGATGTGGCTAAGGAGGAGGCTGAGGGATGACTTGTCCCTAGGTCTGGGCCTCTGGGGGGAGACTTAGCTTAAGGGCTGGCAGCATGACTCCTGCTGTTGTTGATGACCTGGCTTTAGGGCCAGGATTAGGGCCTTCCGAATCCTGGGTGAAGCCAGGGTATTGTCCTTAGACTTCACTGAGCCCGAGGAGCCATCTTAGGAGGTGGCCATTCAGCTCAGCCACCCGGGGACCTCCATGAGGCTGAGGAGTAACAGCAGGCCTTGACAAGCCTGAGAGGCTGCCCCACTTTGCCAAGAGACTGAAGAACTGTCCCTAGTCCCACATGAAACTAAAGGACCACCTTACACCCAAGATGAGGCTAAGCAGAATCCAAGCTGTAGGTACCAGCTGAGGACAAAGCTGAGTGGCATTGCTTACCTTTGTCCCAAGTCTGGGACAAGGGATAGCTGGGGGCCCAGGATGATGCTAAGTAGCAGTATCCAGGGTCCTACCCTAAGCCCAGAACCAGGCTGAGGGGTCCCTTGGGTAGAAATGGGCATAGGGCCAAGGCCTCTTCAGACGTAGTCTTACTAAATCCAGATAAACGGAAAGAAACCTGTGTCAGAGATGCTCTTGTTTCTCGTCTTAGGGAGTCAACAGGGGTGTGAGATCCTCCAAGCAACCCTGTGACTCTAGTTACTAAACCAGAGGGCTCTCTCTGCAGGTAGCTTTCCTGTGGCAAATCTCCCCTTAACCAGGGGCTCCAGGAATCCTGTGTGGGGTTGGGGTGGGGGGGAAGGCATGGGCCCGGACCTACATGGAAACAGGGGTCTTGAGGAAAGGCTAGAGAAGCTAGCATTGAGCCAGGAATGAGAAATGCATTCAAACCCAAGCAGATGGCAGCTACTGGGCTGTCCAGTGAGGTGGTTTAAATCTTAGAGTTGCTACTTTCTTGTCGACTGATCTTGGTTGAGTAATCTTTCTAAACCTCATTTCCTGTTTCTGAAACTATTTCCTCACCTGTAAAATGGGGGTAATATTAGTACTTTCCTGATGGGGTTATAAGAAGCATTAAATGAGGAATTATCAAAGACCAGCAGAGAGCCTAGCATGTTAAATGCTCATAAGTATTCATTATTTTCACTATTGGAAATGGCCACTTTGGCCAATAGATTTAGGTTCAACAACTTCCTCTATAACCCACTACCCTGCGACCCTTAGCTGCTCAAAAACACACAAGCCGAGTATGTACTTCTGGAGTGCTTTGCGACACCAGCACCAATTCTCCGTGGACACCAGCGGTTGTCCTGCAAGTCAATTCAATTCTGATACTAAGTACCTGGGGTTAGTTCAGACCCCACAGGTTAAGGGCTCGGTTCCGTAAGACTGCCCCCATTTCAAGTGCTGGTCACACAAAAAATAAATAAAAATAAAATGATATAGATTTTTTTGAAATGCCAGCTGCAAGCTACTGGCACTTCTGATGGGCTATAAAACTGGGGATTCCCACGCTATACATTGATTTGATAATTTGCTAGAATGACTCACAGAACTCTGTAAAGTACTTTACTTCTGTTTACAGGTTTATTGTAAAGAATACAACTCAGGAAAAGCCAGGTGGAAGAGAGGTGCAGGATGAGGCATGGGGTGGTGGGTTGTGGGCCTGCAGCTTCCATGCCCTCTCTGGAAGTCATCCACCCTCTTAGCACCCTGACATGTTCACCAACCTAAGAGCTCCTCAACTTTCCTTGTTTGGGTGTTATCATAGAGATCAAGCTCTCGCTTCCCAGGAGGTAGGGGATGGGGCCGAAAGTTCCAACCCTCTCATCACTTGCTCTTTCTGGTAAGCCCTAGCCCCATCTAGAGGCTGGGGGCCACATCCTCATTTGCATTAAGGCTGGTGGGAACTAAAGGGGTTCATTATGAATAACAAAAGACATTCCTATCACTCAGGAAAGTCCAAGGATTTTAGGAGAGCTCTGTACCAGGACAAAAACCTGAGGATAAAGACCGAACATATTTACTATACCACAGTATTTAGCATACACATGTATTTCAACATTGCTCCAGAAGAGAGGAGTATTGCACAGACAGGCCCCATCCTGGCCCTCTCCAACCACCAGGCCCCCTTCCCTGCTCACAGAAATGATTTTCAGCCTGTGTCAGTCACAAAGAGGCCCTGTCCAGACGGAGCCCAGGCCTCTGGACCTGCGTGGTCTGATGCCTGTAGGGTAGTCATAGGTCCCCGAGGTGGGGCGGGGGGTGGAGTGCCTGGGTCCCAGAGGATGTCTTCATATAGACTTAGAACTGGGCCTGTGGGCCGTCCTTGAGTCCCTGCCTGCTCCAGCAGAGCTCTGACCAAGCCCACAGTGAGAGGGGGCTCTGCTCCAGGCTCAGGGAATGGGGTGGGGGGCTTCGACTCATCTGGGAGGTGTGTCCGCAGTAGAAGCAGGAGCTCGGCTGGAGCTAGTTCTGGTGGGCACAGGCGGCACAGGACGGGGAGATGAGCATCAAGCCGGCGGTGCCTGGCAAATTCGGCCAATAGCAGTTTGAAGATCTCACTTCGAAGAAGGGGGCTGGAGGGGCCAAGGGCCAGGCCAGCCTCTAGAGCCCGCTCCCACTGCTCCTTTTGCACCAGCTGCCCCACAGCTTGGAGCACAGCTTTGGGCCGCCCACTGCCCAAAAGCAGCTCTAGCTCCAGTGCCTCAGGCCTGGTCCCCTCCTCGCCTAGTACTGCCAGGGCTCGGCGATACAGGGGGAGCCCTGGGCCCCCTGCCCCCCAGCCAGGCCCACCCTGCTGCTGCGCCAACTCCACAAAGGGTGGCAACCATCGTGGTTCCAGCTGGCAGAGGCACTGGCATAGTAGTTCAAAGAGGGGTAGTACCCCGTTGGGGAGTTCTTTTCCAACTGCTGTACCCCCTAGTACCTTCTTCCACACATCAGGAGGAGCTTGGGACCTCAACCTGCGATTCCCATCTGGTTGGAGCTGCAGGGCCCTGAGGATGGCACCCCAGGCTGCTGTAGGAAGGGCTTGGAAAATGGTGTTCAGCTGGGCCAGCTGGTCTCCCATCAGCTCGGTCCTTAGCAGGCGTGCCACTTCCTGCTCTGCCAGCTCAGTCCAGCCAGCCTCCTCATCATCCCCAGCCACCAGCTGGGCTTTGAGTTGCTCTAAACCCCGGTAATCCCGGAGCTCAGCCCTCAATGTTGTCAATAGCGTAGATGGGGACACATGGCCCTGAAGGATGGAGGCCAGGGCCTGAGGCGCCCGGAATATGCTGCTCTGTCTCAGTTCCTCTGGGGTGAGCTGGGCACCCCGCAGGCTCCGCCGCTGGTAGTATTCGCAGGCTTCCTCAAACACCAGGTCTCCAGCTGAAGGCAGCTCAAGGCCCTGTGGGGCTTCCCACCCGACTTGAAACAGACCCAAGGCTGAAAGCAGACGCAGACCTCCTCGTGTCTCCATCTTCTCCTCAGCTTCTGTGCCAGGGGCTGGGGGTTCAAGCAAATGTACTCGGTCTGTACTGAGGACCTTCCTCTCCAGCAGCTGCCCAGTGCCCATGTCCAACAGTTCCAGTGTGGAGCCCAGCACACAGGCCAGAGTACCATGAAATGTTCCCAGTGCTGCAGACCCTGCCAGGCCTCCAGGTGCTTCCTGCAGCGTGCCCACAGTCCGGGTACCGCCATGGGACTGCACCAGGCTCACAGTGCCCCTGAAGTCAAGCAACAGCAGGCCGTGGGGAGTTGGG
Source organism: Phyllostomus hastatus (assembly GCF_019186645.2). NCBI lineage: Eukaryota > Metazoa > Chordata > Mammalia > Chiroptera > Phyllostomidae > Phyllostomus > Phyllostomus hastatus. The sequence goes on along the minus strand of NW_025334004.1, from coordinate 14,342,328 downwards.
GCCCAGGTATGTACAGTCAATGGTGGCCTAGGGGACAGTAGACCAGGAAGGCCTCGAAGCAGGGTCCGGAAGTCCCATGTGTCCCCTCGTCCAGGATTCAGGCTCTTACTGTAGGAGAGGCGAAGACTTGGGGCAGCCACCATCAACTTACCCTTTCCTGGGCTCCAGATGAGCAGAATGTGGTCCACGCCAGGCCAGGTGGTGGCAGTGGGCACCAGGAAGAGGTCCTTGCGAGAGGCCAGTAGCCTGAAAGAGGGGCAGTGGTGTAGAAGGATGTGTGTGCGGCCCAGATTGGTGCCGGCCTCCCCGCTGGGCTCCAGGGTTCTGACGCTCACGTAGTGGCTGAAGGCGGCTGAGGGAGGCTGTAGCGGGCCCTCAGCATCAGCATGTCGCTCCTCGCACCACACCAGGCGGCCTCGAGGCGCCGCCACCGCAACCACACGGGATGCACCGCCCGTACACAGCTCGGTACTCTGAAGCAGTCGCCAGTCAGGCCCCACGCCCGCGCCCCACACCTCCGCCAGGCCACTCTCCCATACTAAGACCAGCGCTGGTCGCACGGGCCATGGCAGGAAGAAGGCGTCTAGAGGTGAGGGGTGGTCCGGCGGCCAGGCGCGCTCCAGCTCCTCGCCGGGTCCACGCACTGCGACCAGCAGCTGCGGGGCTGGCGACCCCGGGGGTCGCAGCAGCAGCAGGTGGCGGCCGTCCGGGCTGTAGCGGACTCGGATGGCTGGGTCTGCAGCCAGAAACTCCCGGAGCCGGGCCGCGCCGCCGAAGTTGCTCAGGTCCGAGAGTAGGCGCAGAGTCGCCACACGCTTCATGGTGCCGCCCGCTCCGGGTTACGCTGGGGCCCCGCCGCCCCGTGGGGCGGGGGCCGGCTACGGGTCCGGGGTTCTGCAAGGAGGTCGAGAGTGGAGCTGACTTCCGTCGGAGGTGAAGAGGTGGGCTGAGGCTGGGCCTGAGAGTCGGCTCCACCCCGCCCCTCCTGCTCTGGGCTGGCCCTGTTAGTGCCCCGCCTGCGCGACAAAGCTCGCTGGGGGAGGAGCCACGGGAGCCAGGCCCGGGAAGAGCTACGAGCTTGGAGCTCGCAGGTCTCCGCGTCTCTGATTTCCCTATCTCTAGGGACAGTCGTTCTGCAGGGATGTAGGGACGCTGCTCCTGGCACCCGGAAGCCGTGGAGTGGCCAGAGACTGACTTAAGAATTGGGAGTTCCGATCCCGCTGAAAGCATCCTTCCCTAGAGCTTACTTTCCCTTGCAGACTCTCTCACCCCAAATTATTCACTCATTTATTCATGAAATTGATGTTTTTTTTTATCCTCACCCGAAGACACTTTTTTTTCATTGATTTTTTTTTTGGAGAGAGGAAGGAGAGGGAGAGAGAGGAAGAAGGGGCAAGAAAGAGAGACATCGATTGATTGCTCCACATAGGTTCCCCAACCTGTGATGGAATTCGCCACTGTGGCATATGCCCTGACCGGAATCGAACCTGCAACTTTTCTGTGTATGGGACGATGCTCCAACCAACTGAGCACCTACTCTGAGTACACAGCCCTGAACAAAATAAAAACCCTCAACCTCATGGAGGTGACAATTTAGTGGAAAATAATTACAATAGCTAATATTTCCATACAACAAGCCCCTTTTACAGATATGGAAAATAAAGCACAGAAAGATATTAAGTAAATTGACCAAGATCACACAGTAGTAGAGGCAGAGATGGGCTTTCAACCACAGGCAACGTGAGTCCAGAGTCAATGCACCAAAACACTTTATCAACAGTTCATCACCCAAACTAACAGCTTGCTAGAACACAAAATTAAAACATACTTTAGAAGCACTGAGTCTGTGTGGAACTTCTCCGGCAACACATACAAGCTGATATGTAGGGGTCCTTTCCATCTCTGGCTGCCTTCTCAGGTGATGTGGTATTCTTCCTCCCTCCAAGTCCAGTGCTCTTTCTGAGGCCTGCCTCTCCCTTTCTCTATCCACAAATTCCCAGAGAACCTGCATCCATTTCTACTTCATCAGCTTCATTCTATCCTCTTGCTCTCAGCATAGAAACACTCCTATCTGTCCTGGCTTACAAGTCACTCTTTCATCCTCATCTTCTCACTGCTCCCTCTCCCATTCCTTCCAGTCAAGTTTTTGCTGCCTCCATTGTCTTTTCTTCCATTCATTCTTCAAACCACTGCTTACCTGAAAATCCCTCCTGTGGTTTCCACAGTGTCTTTTTACTCTATCTTCCTCTTTTCTAAATAATGCTACTATCTTCAGAATTTTATTTGCTGCTGGTTCATTTTCCTCCACCATCCTTTAAATGTATGTGCTTAAATCTATCCTGACCGTATTTTTCTTTTAACGTTCTTCCTAGGCCATTCCGTCCCTTCTCATGGCTTGAGCCATTACCAGTAAGCCAATGGCTCCAAAGTATCTGTTTGAGTTCCATAAAGTCGCTGAAGTCAACGCCCAGCGCATGTTTTTGAATCTTCCATTTTGCACGAGAAAACAGACTCAGGTTATTTGCCAAGTTAACACAGACTTAAACGGTTCTTTGCACTGAGTAGGCACACAGTAACTCATTAAACGAATGGGTTTGTTTCCAATCTTTCACTTACAAAGTTGTCATAAACAGCTTGGAAATATATATCTTTGAAGATACATTTATTCGTAGAAGCGGACTTGCGTTCAGAGGCTGCCATATTTAACAGCATTGCTATTGCAGCTTGCATCCAGTAGATACTTAATAGATGTTTCATTTACTAATTTCTTTTCCGCGGTGCATTTCGGGATTGTTGTCTTTGTGATGCTTGCTGGGAGTCGTGGTCTGAGCCAGCCTCAGGGCGTGGACAAACCTATCAAGCGGCGGGTTTTAGGACCCAGCGGGGTACTGTGGGCCTGGGGAAGGGCCGGGGGAGGTCGGGAGTGGAGCCGTAAGCCTGGAGCAGCTGCGGCGTCGGTGGCGTCGGGAGCCAGCGCGCCCAAGAGCTGCGCGGGTGGTGGAGGAGGAACCTGGGGCTCGGTAAGCGGCGCCGGCCCAGGCCGGTGTCCGATCCTGGCCAACCCCTGCGGGTCTTGCCGTACTAGGCCTTGGCCCAGAGGCGGCTCTGGGGGCGGGGCCTGAGCTCGCTTTGGGGACGACGGGGGTGAAGAGGGGCGGGGGAGAGGGAGGGAGGACAGCTGCTGAGGCGGGCTGAGGCTGCGTGAGGCGGGGAGGCTGGGAGGCTGGGCCCGGGGCGGCGGAGCGGAGCGGAGCGAGTAGAGTCTTGCTTGTCTAGAGGCGAGGCCCGCGGAACATCCGGTGCCGGGCACGTCCCTTTTGGTTCCTGTTGGGCCCTCCCGGCAGCCTAGGCGCTGACCTTTGACTTCAACACGGGGGCCAACCCTGACCCCTAAAGCTGTCTACGCTCCCAGATTGTTCCGGTCCCTGGGTGGCCTTCAGCCCAGCCTGGCCCGGGGGGCTGAAGGCTTGGCAGAAGACATCTGAGAACGGCTAGGGAAAGGCCGGTCTGCCCCGAGTCTTCAGGTGTCCCGAAAGGCTCCATCATGCCCCTCTTTTTAGTCTGTGACTGGCGGGCTTCAGCCCATCCTTCGCACAGAATCAGTGAAGCAACCGCGTTTTCTCTGGGTTACTTGATATGAACCTGGGAAAGGAACCTGTTCCCAGGCAAGTGTGAGGAATAAAGTAGTTCCCTTGGGAAGGAGAGCTCTCAGAAGCTGTGGAGTGCTGCCTCTGCAGAATGGGGGAAGTAGAAATTTGGGTCAGGCCCGAATAAATATTTCTTGATCATTAGACCCCGGTTATTCCTCTACAGAAAAAGTTTTGAGCTGAGTGAGAGCTGTTTCTTTGCTATTCTGAGCTCTCAGGGACTTTGTAAACCTGGTCAAATACGGTTTGTGTACCTGCCTTTAGCACAAGTGAGCTGGAATTATTTGGGTGTGCCTTGCGTTGGATTTGTGTGCACAGTACTTCCTTTGTGAAGACCTCTCAGATAATCAGTCTAGAGAAAGGTGGAACCTCCTTATTAGGACTGTAAAGGCGGATTTACCATTCTTTTAGTGAATACGAGAGCCTTCAAGGTGTTTTCCCTAGTCGTTTAAGCATTATAGTTCATTCACTTGTTCAGCGTTGTATAATGATAATAAAAAAACTCTTGACAACTCAAAGAAGTTGTTATAAAACTTGAAATTTCGCTCTTTCCCTGCCGCCGCGGAGTTGGCCCGCGGAATTGCGTGGAGGCAGAGGCTTGAGTGCAGTCAAGATTCGATTCCACGCAACCCACCGCAGGGGCTGAGGCCGAGGAAGGCATTGCTGCTGGAGGTGTGGTGGACGTGAAAACTGCTTTACAAGAGGTGCTGAAGACTGCCCGCGTCCATGATGGCCCAGGGCGTGGAACGGAAGCTGCTCGAGCCTTAGTTTAGCACCAAGCCCACCTTTGTGTGTTTGCATCCAACTGTGATGAGCCTGTCTATCAAGTTGGTGGAGGCCCTCGATGCTGAACACCAAATCAGCTTAATTAAGGTTGACAGTAAGAAGCTAGGGGAATGGGTAGGCCTCTGCAAAATCAGCAGAGCGGAAAACCCTGTCAGGTGGTTGGTTGCAGTTGTGAGGCGGTTAGGGACTATGGCAAAGAGTCTCAGGCAAAGGATGTCATTGAGGACTACTTCAAATGCAAAGAAATGAGCTAATAAACTTGGCTTTTGTTTCTAAAAACAAAGCAACTTGAAAATGTCACATAAAATCAAGTTTAAGAATCCATAATATTTGGGGAAAAGAGCCAAATCAATTGATTCAGGATATATGAAGGTGAACTGTTTATTCAGTATGCATTTATTGAGCACTTGCGAGGTACCTGGCACTGGGGTTAGAAATATGAGTATCTTTCCTCAAGGACATCAAAAAGATGTAGTTATGAAAATTGTAGTGCCGTGTGGTACATGTCCTTATAGAGGAATTTACACAGAATGAAGGGACTATAGCCATTGCCTGGGAGAATCAGAGAAGCCTTCACGAGGGGGAGATACTTGAGTTGGGTGATGAGGATGAGTAGGAGCTTGCACAGATAAGGAATGGCATTCCAGTTGGAGAGAAGAGTACGTGCGTAGAAATGGTGAAAATGGGAAGAAGAAAAATAACACGACACTGAAGTGTCAGAACTTTGTCCCAGTCAGGATGTGTGGTGGGGAAGTTGTCAGGGGGTGCTTTTTTCTTTCTGATTTTTTTATTTATGGATTTTATTTAAATTTTTTTAAAATTTTATTTTAATCATTGTTCAAGTACAGTTTTCTCCCACTTACTCCCATTCCAGCCCACCCACCCAACCCTCCCCTCTTCCCCCCATTACCCCCTACCCCTAGTTTTTGTCCATGTGTCCTCCAAATTTGTTCCTGTAAACCCTACCCATTCCCCCCTGAAATTCCCTCTTCTCTCCCCTCTGGTCACTGTCAGTCTGTCCCCTATTTCAGTGTCCTTGGTTATATTTTGCTTGTTTCTTTGTTTTGTTGTTTAGGTTCCTGTTAAAGGTGATATCATGTGGTATTTGTCTTTCACTGCCTGGCTTGTTTCGCTTAGCATAATGCTTTCCAGTTCCATCCATGCTGTTGCAAAGGGTAGGAGCTCCTTCTCTCTTTCTGCTGCATAGAATTCCATTGTGTAAATGTACCATAGTTTTTTGATCCATTCATTTACTGATGGGCATCTAGGTTGCTTCCAGCACCTAGCTATTGTAAATTGTGCTGCTATGAACATCGGGGTGCAAAGATTCTTTTGTATTGGTGTTTCAGTGTTCTTAGGATAGAGTCCCAGCAGTGGAATTGCAGGGTGAAAGGGCAGATCCATTTTTAGTTTTCTGAGGAAGTTCCATACTGTCTTCCATAGTGGTTGTACCAGTCTGCAGTCCCACCAACAGTGCACTAGGGTCTCCTTTTCTCCACAACCTCTCCAACACTTGTTTGTTGCTTTGTTTATGATGGCCATTCTGACTGGTGTGAAGTGGTATCTCATTGTGGTTTTAATCTGCATCTCTCTGATAGCTAGCAATATTGAACATCGTTTCATGTGTCTTTGGATTTTCTGTATGTCCTCCTTGGAGAAGTGTCTGTTCAAGTCCTTTGCCCATTTTTTAATTGGGTTACTTGTCTTCTTAGAGTGGAGTCGTGTAAGTTCTTTATATATTTTGGAGATTAAACCCTTGTCTGAGGTATCATTGGCAAATATGTTTTCCTGGATTTTATTTAAATTTTTTAAAAATTGTTATTCTATAAGTTATCCCAGTTTTTCCCCCTTTGCCCTCCTCTCTCCAGAGCAGCCCCTTGGCCCCCACTCCCCAGTGTTGTCCATGTCCACGGGTCATTCATACATGTTCTTTGACTAATCCCTTCCCCTTCTATCCACCATTATCCCCCTCCCTGTTCACTGATTTTAGAAAGAGAAAGAGGGAGAGAGACAGAGAGAGAAACATCAATTTGTTGTTCCACTCATTTACACACTCTTGTATCTATGTGCCCTGATTGGGGATTGAACTTGCAACCTTGGCCTATTGGGATGACCCTCTAACCAACTGAGTTACCTGGCCAGGGCAGGAGGTGTGTTTTACGTTAGGGAGTAACGGAAGTGATATTAAAAGTAATGAGAAATGAGGCAGTGAGACTAATTGGAGTGGTTGCAATTGACTGAGAGTCTGAGTAAAGTGTGGCAGTAAGAATGAAGAAGGGGGGAATGGATAATTCGGAGATAGATGCAACAGGACTTAGTGACTGGAGAGAGAGAGTGGGATAAGTTCTCTCATTTGCAAGATTGGGTGAATGGGAATTCCATTGGCCTGGAAGAAGTAGAGCAGATTTTAATGAGTTGGGACTGGAATACTTACCTGGCAGGGGAGATGCCATGATCACGAAGGTGGTTTTCCTAGGGTGAGGCTTATTGATTGCACTCTGGATGTGCTGAGCCCTGTGATTTCCCCAAATGTGGAAAAAAAAAAAGAGTTGGGGTGGCTGTGGAAAGAGGCGCAGGGGCGATAGTCTGGTGTGCTGAGATCGAGTTGCTTGTGGGATGTGCACATGGAGACACCAGGCAGCTGGAAGTAAAGAGGCTTGGTGAGCTTAATACCTTGGCAATAGCTCTGAGGAAGTGAGGGCATATATGAAAAAAGTCCTGGGGAAGGATGTTTATTTTGTTTGTTTATAAAGAACTATCAGAGAGCAAAAGGGAGCAAGGACTCATGGACTTGGGTAACAGTGTGGTGGTTGCTCGAGAGGGGTTTAAGGTGGATAAATGGTAATGGAAAAAATACAATAAAAAATTTAAAAAACAATCCGAAAATAAGAAGTATCAAATTATGTACTTCTTCCATTTAATAGTGAGTTTCTCAAGGCGAGGACCATAATGTAGTAATTTTGTTTTACTTTAATTTTTAAAGAGGTTTTATTTATTTTTACACAGAGGGGAAGGAAAGGAGAGAGAGAGAGAGAGAGAAACTTCAATGTGTGGTTGCCTCTTGCACGCTCCCTCCTGGGGACCTGGCCTGCAACCCAGCCCTGCGCCCTGACTGGGAATTGAACCAGCGACCCTTTGTTTCACAGGCGAGTGCTCAATCCACTGAGCCATACCAGCCAAGACATAACATAGTAATTTTAGGTCCCCTTTTTGTCTTATGCCCGTTAATACAAAGTATTGATAGTTGTTGGTTATTAAGTTAGCAGGAAATCAATTTAATTTGCAAGGATGCAGTTACCATTTTGGGCTTTTTTTAAAAAAAGATTTTTGTTTATTTTTAGAGAGAGGGGAAGGGAGGGAGAAGGAGAGGGAGAGAAACATTGATGTGTGAGAGGTACATCGATCAGCTGCCTCTTGCACATCCTCACCTGGGGACCAGGCCTGCAACCCAGGCATGTGCCCTGCCTGGGAATTGAACTGGTGACTTTTTGGTTTGAAGGATAGCACTCAATCCACTGAGCCACACCAACCGGGGCTGGGCTTTCTTTAAGAAGATTATGGGAGTCTGTTTTATAATTTTCAGTTTGTACTTAGGTGGTATTCATGAGGCTTGTATGGTTCAATAGGAAAGGAAATGAAGAACACATGAGTGACGTTGTGCTGCTTGAGGAAGTTCAGGGCTCGAGCAGGAGATAGACAGTATTAATTTACAGGAGGCTGCTGCTCATTGAAAAGAGGATCTTACAACAGATTTTCATTCTGGGAGATGTCAGAAGAATGTGATTTTCAATCAGAGTTTTCTGAAATCCTGTCAAATTTAAGTTGATTCCTCCTGAAGGTGCAAGTGCATTCCTTCTTGTGTAAAATAATTTGAAAGGGGAACCTAAGGTAGTCATGTTTATTTAAACCTCTTCATCTGTATTATTAGTTCGTGAAAGTAGGCAGACTCGGTCAATTTTGACGAGACTGGATTGAATTCTCTGAAGCTAGTTCGCCTTTAGCAGGTACAGACAGTAGCTGATACCTAGAGTAGAGACAGGGAAATTCTGCGCTTTGCCTTTTGTTGCTAAGTCTTGGAAAAATCCCTGAATTACTTCCACTTGCAGGGATAGGCTAACCACCTCTGAAGTGAGTGCTGGCCAGAGCACACTCAAGATACTGGTGCCACCCCGTAGTGGCTCATGCACTGCACTTACCGACCAGGTTGGCTCTGTCCTGGTCATCTGGAAAGTAGGGGTGCTGCTTGTCAGACAGTGTCCTAAGTTGAATGACTTTTCTTGGATAAAGCGGGAATGTTGGTATTATGGGTGTCAGTTTGGAGTTTACATAGAACTTTACCTAAATCTGGATTTTGAATGTTCTTCTAGTCAACACCTGAGTTTTTGCATTAATAGGATATTCTGGTAGGGAGAAGGGCTGTCAGAGAGAAAGATTGAGTGGCTTTACCACTTACTAGTTGTGTTACCTTGGGCAAAGTAAAACCCTCATTGTAAAATTAGGATAATAGTACCTATTTCATCTGGTTATTGTAAGGATTAAATACAGTATATTTAAAACACTTAGAATAGTGCCATGTATATGCTGATACTCAGTCATGTTATTTATTATATATCACTCTGAGGGGGAGGCTGTGCTTTGAAAGAGTAAGTAATGAATTCCATCCCCAGGAATTACAAAGAGAAAAGTGGTAAAATAAGGGATGGTGGCCTGTTCTGGAGCTCTCCATAAAGGAGGGAATTCAGACAGGTGGTTCAAGAATGCAGCAGCCCCTACGCCTTTTGGAAGATACAAAAGACTTGGAGTGACTAGCACTAAAAACCCATTCAATGGAAAGGAGTTGTCTGCTTGTTCGAGAGCCAGCCAGGAAGGTGGGATTGGGGAACCTGTGTTCCACGCTATGGGAGAAGCTGTGGCAAGGAACCATGTGGAGTAGTAGCAACACAATACAGTGCCCACGCCTATGTTTGGAAAGTGAATTAAATACAGATTCAGACAAGACTAAATTTTATTTGTGTATGTATGTATGTATTTATTTTTAATTTTTTTTTTTAGTTTTTAAAAAAGATGTTTATTTATTTTTGGACAAAGGGGAAGGGAGGGAGAAAGAGAGAAACATTAATGTGTGGTTGTCTCTCACATGCCGCCCCCCCCCCGCCCCCCGCCCAAGGACCTAACCCATAACCCAGGCATGTGCCTTGACTGGGAATTGAACTAGCAACTCTTTAGTTCGCAGGCTGGCACTCAGTCTGGTGAGCCATACCAGCCAGGGCAGAGAGGACTAAATTTAGAAGGCCAATCTAGATTATGTGGACTAGCAAGTGAACTAAGTCCTTGGGGCCTTCAGTAATGAAGAGGCATATTAGGAACTAGTTTGAGAAATGAAGGGTTGAGATTTGGAGGAATACCCTGCATTGCCTTAAATGCTCACACTGCTAGTATTACCTCCAGGGAGCGTGGTGTACATTGCAGAAAATTTAGGGAAAAAAAATAACTTGTGCCTAAAGATTAAAAACAGCAAAAACCTTGCATCTAGAGGAACTAGGGAACTTTTAGGAAGAGTCAGGATAGGAGAATATTTCTGGCTTTATAAATATATTGCTTCCTCTTGTGTATTGTGTGAATGGCGCATGGTTAGACAGTGGTGGTATTTGATTCAGCCACAACTCCTGGGTAGATAGGATTTTCATCTCCTTTACTAGAAATGTGGATTACTGTGGTCAGTGTGTTTTGTAGTATTAGTTCAGAGGTAGGCAACCTGGGGCCAAGATTCTAAAGGACGGGGATGTGGTTGGTGAGTTACTATGGGGAGAATGAGATGGGGCATAGGTGAGGATTGTTTCAGTTCCTTTTCTAGAGATGACGGAAGTTTTATGCATTCTCTCAAAATTATCTCTGCTCAGGTGCTCCTTTCCTTTCAAAGCCTGGTTTAAGGCTGTGATGAGGGTGCTTCTCAAACTTCAGTGAGTTCCAGAAATACTTGGGGCAGGGTTTTTCAGCCTTGGTACTCTTGACACGTTGGGCTGGATTTGTTGTGGGACTTTGTTGTGGGGACTGTCTTGTGCTTTGTAAGATGTTGAGCAACATCCCCAGCCTCTACCCAGTAGCTGTTAGTAGTGTCTCTCCTCCTAGCTGTGACAACCAAATTTATCTCCAGGCATTGATGTCCCCTGGGAGGCAAATTGCCCCAGTTAAGAACCACTGATCTGGGGTGTTTTTTAAAGATGTAGACCCCTAGTCCATAACTTAAAACGTCTGTTCAGTAGTGGGGAAGGGGGCTTAGGAATCTACATTTTCAGGAGGTACCCCAGGAGATTCTGAAACAGGCTGTCATAGCTCTACAGTGGTCAAGCATATTCTCCCAAGCTGAAGGCTGTACCGATGTACTTGACTGGCTCTCCTCCATTTCACCTTTCTATCTTGTTTTATTATATCTTTCCACTCATTTTCAAGTTTTGGTGCTGAGTTATCCTTACAGCACTGACTAACCTTAATTAGAATAATGTCAATTAAATTCTGTAGTGAAGATCAGTGTAGCCCTGACTGATGGGGCTCAGTGGATTGAGTGCCAGCCTGCAAATCAAAGGTCACTGGTTTGATTCCCAGTCAGGGCATATGTCTGGGTTGTGGGCCAGGTTCCCAGCAGGGGTGTATGAGAGGCAACCAATTGATGTTTTTCTCCCTCTCTCCCTCCCTTCCCTTCTCTTTAAAAATAAATAAATAATGAAAATCTTAAAAAAAATAAAAGGTCAGTATATATATTTCAGCTTTTCTTTTTAAAAGATATATTTTATTGAGTATGCTTTTAAAAAAAGATATTTTATTGATTATGCTCAGCATTTTTTTGTTTCAGTTACCATGGTGGATACGTCTATCAATTTGACTAGGCACTCAGATTCTTCTGCATTTTTTCCCCAAGATTTCTACCATTCTATTCATTTGTCTATCTCTCTTTTTCACTTTACCATTATTGATATTTATATGTGTATGTGCATGCATCAATAAAAGTTATCTTTCACTTTCTATCATGGCATCTCTACCCACCGGCAAAATTAAACTCAACATATCTAGACACTACAAAGTTTGTGAGGTTGATGAGTACATACTCTTTCTCCTCACTCAGCTGTAGCCTCTGCACAGTTTCCCTGCAGATCCTCGGCTTTGTTTATGGGTATGTTACTCTACTTCTGCTCCTTCCTCTGCCTTATAGAGAGAGTATAGCGTGGTGATTAAGAACAGGAACCGTTCTCTAACGTAAGACTGTCTGGGTTTGAGTTCCTTTTCTCACTTAAGCTGGTGAGTTTTTTTTTTAAGCTACTTCATGCTTTAGTTTTCTTACTGTAAAATTCCTCGATCATAGGTTTTTTGTGAGGATACAACAAATTAATGTACATGAAGCAGTTAGAACAGTGCCTGGTACATGGTAAGTGCTAAATAAGTGTAAACTCTTTGTTATTTTAAATTGGTGTCCTGAGTGTTTCATTTGGGGCCTCTACTATCCTTTATTCTAGTGTCTTGCATGGGTGCTATTAAATTTATATATGTACATGAATTCACATTTTTTTAGATTGGAGAATAGCTGATACAATGTGCAGTATACAACTTGATTTTTTTACACATGTACACATTCGTGTGACCTCCACCCAGATCAAGGTAGAGCGCATTTGGGCACCTTTGGAGGCTTCCTTGTGCTCCTTCCCACTCATCTCCTTACTGAGGGCAAACCGGTATTCTGACCTCTGTTACTATAGATTAATTTTGCCTTCATTGAACTTCATATAAATGGGTTGTTAGTTTGTACTCTTTTCTTTCAGGTGAAAAGAATTCCGTTTCTGCCCTGGCTGGCATAGCTCAGTGGATTGAGCGCGGGCTGGGAACCAAAGTGTCCCAGGTTCGATTCCCAGCCAGGGTACATTCCTGGGTTGCAGGCCATAAACCCCAGCAACCGCACATTGATGTTTCTCTCTCTCTCTCTCTCTATCGCCCTCCCTTCCCTCTCTAAAAATAAATAAATAAAATATTAAAAAAAAAAAAAGAATTCCGTTTCTATGTAGTATTCTGTTGTATGACTATTAAATTATCCCATTCTGCTTCTGATGGACATTTGAATTCTCTTTATATGTTAAAAAAACTCACACAAATACAAAACCACCACTTCAGTAGACAGGACAAGACCATTTCGAAAAGGGACTGTTTAGTACTCCAGCCTAGGCACCCTGGTATTTCGGTTTCTCAAACAGGCCAAATCTTTTCAATTCTTGGAGCCTTTGCACTTGTCCTTCCTGCTATCTGGAACACTTTCTCCAAGATTTCACGTGGCTGTTTCCTGTTATTCTGATCTCAGCTCATGTATCACTTCTCACAGAGGCTACTTTAATCTTCCTACTAACATATCCTCTGAGACAATTTGTCTTTAAGATACTTACCCTTGTCTCAACTTGTTTGTTGTCTTTCTCCATTGTGCTGGAATGAAAACTCTGTAGCAGCGATCCTACCTGTCTTTTTCACTGCTGTATGCTTAATACTTGACAGCAAATATTTGTCATATACCTGATTATCTGATTTGTGCATATTTTTTTTTCTTTGTAGATGATGGGCACATTTATTTTTATTCATTTTCTCTTATTTCCCCCTTCTTTTTTTCCCCCTTTTCCCTCTTGTCTCATCTTCTTACATACTGGTTGAAATGTTTTAGGATGTGTACCTCAGCATCTACCTACAGTAGTGTTTTGGAGCCTCCCTCAACAGTGAAGAAAGTGTGATACTTACCCCAGATCATTAAATTTGGAAGCCTATACGAGAGAGCTGTTCCATGTGTTTTCCCCTAAACTTTATTGAGATATAATTGATATATCACATTGTGTAACTTCAAGGTGTGCAATACGATGACCTGATAAACTTATATGTTGTGAAACGATTGCTGTAATATGGTTAGCTAACGCCTTACACAGGTACCTTTTTGTGTGTGTGTGCTGAGAATATTCAGATCTACTCTCTTAGGAACTGTCAAGTGTACAATAGAGTGTTGTTAACTACGGTCACCATGCTGCACAGTAGATCTCGAAGTTGTTTATCTTATCATTGGAACTTTGGACCCTTTGACCAAAATCTCTCCATTTTCCCTGCTCCCTAGCAACCACCAGTTTAAAACCAGTCTGTTCTGTTTCTGTGAGTCTGACTTTTTTACAGTCCGCGCATAAGTTGAGATCGTAGTTTTTGTCTTTCTCTGTCCAACTTATTTCGGTTAGCACAATGACCTCAAGAGGCATCCATGTTGTTGCAAATGGCAGGACTTCCTTTTTTATGGTTGAAAAATTCTTCATTGTATATATTCTACATTTTCTTTATCCATTTGTCCATTGTGGGCACTTGGGTTGTTTCCATGTCTTGGCTCTTGTGAGTAATGCTGCAGTGCATATGGGGTGCAGATGTCTCTTCTCGATAATGATTTTATTTCCTTCAGATATACACCCAGAAGTGGGATTGCTGGATCTTATGGTAGTTCTATTTTTAATATTTTTATTTATTTACTTTTATTTTTAGAGAGGGAAGGGAGGGAGAAAGAGAGAGAGAGAAACATCAATGTGCAGTTGCTGGGGTCATGGCCTGCAACCCAGGCATGTGCCCTGACTGGGAATTGAACCTGCGACACTTTGGTTCGCAGCCCGCGCTCAATCCACTGAGCTATGCCAGCCAGGGCTATTTTTAATATTTTTTTAAAAGATTTTATTTATTTATTTTTAGAGGGCAAGGGAAGGAGAAAGAGAGGGAGAGAAACATCAATGTGTGGTTGCCTCTTGCATGCCCTCTACTGGGACCTGGCTGCAACCCCGGCATGTGCCCTGACTGGGGTGGATCCAGCCACCCTTTGGTTTGCAGGCCGTGCTCAGTCCACTTAGCCACACCAGCCGGGGCTGTTTTTAATATTTTGAAGAACCTCCATACTATTTCTGTAGTGACTACCAATTTACCCTCCTACCACACATATTCAAGGATTTGCTTTTCCGCACTTTCTTGCCATGGCTTCTTTTCACATTGTTGGCCAACTGAAGCCAGGGAGGGAAAGGAAACTTAAGGTTGTAGAATAAGTGTAAGAATGGGGACTAAAGCCCAAGACTTTTGATAGATTAACTATGGCAACTCTCAGAATTAGAGTGAATTTCTATTAAATTAATTTTTGATACTAGGGTTGGCATGTATTGTACTCATGAAGATGATAAAATAAGTGTAACTAACACTCCTTACATATTAGATGTTCAAAGTGTTGGCTTTAGGTTTTAAAATCTTGTTATTTGACTTTTTCACCTTGTAGCGGATGTGAAGAGATGTGCATTTAAGAAGTATGTGGCTCGATTGTTTTAAGATATAGTTCTTAAGAAGCTATATGACTTGGATCTTTCAGAGAGAAGCTGTACTGCAGGTCATGGGGCCAGCACTCCCTGAGGTTGAGGAATAAAAGACCTCATTGATTTTCTATTGAGTTGGGGGGATTTGGAACCATTCCTAAATTTGGTGGTAAATGAAGTTAGTACTGAAAAGTTGCCTGATTCTCTTTAAAAGCTTTGCCTAGTATGTCTTATTTCTGAGAAACTGTATTAAGCCTAAGATGACATTTCTGTGGGATTACTGTGGCTTTGCTGTATTTGCTTCTTCACCACAAGGATTTAAAAGCCAGAGTCAACAGAGGTCATAGTCATAGAGTGCTTCTTTCCCTTCCTCGTGGTCCCATAGCATTTTCTTTGTACTTTTACTCGCTTTACTTCTCATGATTTGCCTTGTGCTGTGCGTTATTATGTGTCAGCCAACAGATAGTGAGCTCCCAGAGGATCAGATGTGGAGTTTCTTCTTCGTAACCCTATAGTGCTGGAAACTAGTGCTTTATAATTACAGGTGCTCCTTATGTGTTTATGGGATTTCGTGGATGCTGAGAGAGCCACTAGATGATATGTCTGGTCCAATCCCCTTGTTACTCTGCCATCCGGTTGGTTGGGAAACCTGTGTTGTAGTCTCGGTTCTGCTGGTTGGTTGCTTCATTCTGCCTTGCTGCTCCATAGCTAATACTGATTCTCTCTACAACAGGGGAGGGTTGTAAAAGAGGAAAAAGGTGCTGTGAGGATGTCAACAGGCTGCACTCACATCCTGATGTGCTGCGATTTACTGCTCTACCAGTCAGATATTTTACTTTCAAATTTAGGAGCACAGGCTTAATTTCTGAGACCTCCCCTCTCCCCCCCAAAAAGCGCTTCTGTAAGATTTCTCCATTTCTCTCAGCCAGCTACCCTAGACATACCGTCCTTTGCTGTGTTTCATGGATAGAAGTGCTGGAGGAGGAGGAGACTTTCTGTTGTTGGTTTCCACAGCGTGGGTGGTAAATTTCAGTTGCCTGTGATGATGACAGAGAGTAATGAGTGGAGGCCCTTGGTTGAATTTTCCCCCTGCTCCAAGTGGAAGTAGAGTGATGGAAAGAATTTAATTTCTTAGGAAATTTGGTACTTTGGATTGGAATTGTTTTTCTCTCCTACTCCCTTTTGCTTATTAGAAAGTATTGATTCTGAAATAGAGAAAGTGAGTTTATTAGATTTGGGGTAGACATTGATTAGCTGTAACCAATTATAAATCCTTAGAGGGGGATGTTTGTAATCACGTGCTTTTCACATCCAGGAACTTGTGGTTCCCACTATTCCTGCTAATCAACCGGCTGATGCTGAGTACATGAAAGACTGGACTCACAAAGCTTAGAATTGCATTGCTTTTTATTTAGTTTAATAGGATACTCTTGATTTCCAATTTGTTTTCTCCCCTATAAGGACATCTTCCTCTTGACAACCTATTTAAAAGACACAGGAATGTTTTGAACAGAGGCTGTATTTCATGCTTTAAGGCAAAGCCATAATCATTATAGCATAAATTGCCCACAGAATCTTCTCTTTGTTGTTGTTATTTTCCCTTCAGTTTTCTCTGGACCATAATGGAATTTGAGTCCTTACTAAAATTTTAAGTCAGATCTAGTACTTTTCAGGCCCCCTCCCCTTTCAGAATCAGTCAGTGGTGAGCGGTGGGCTTATAGAAAAAGGATAAGATGTATTCCCTGTGGTAAAGATGCATGATGTTTGGCTGGGGAAATTTTCTGTGCTTTGTGCTTTTTTGTGTTCAAAGGTGAATCTCTTTTTTGGCTGTATGTATTAGAGAAAGACAGTGTCTGAGATGAAAATCTTTTATGCAAGTTGATGCATCTGTTCCTTAAACAAACTTTTTATTTTGATTTGAAAGATAGTGCATATTTTCCAAAAGTTAGTGAACAAAATTAATTTTGTTCTGCTGCTTTGGGTTCATCTGAAGTAAAAACCAGGCTCCTCTGTAGCCCCCTGTTTGCCATTGTTTGAAATCAAGTTTCACAAGTGGAGCCTAGAATTTAAGAGACAGACAGGAATTTGGTCTCTTCCAGGTAGGAAGAATCTGGGAAGTGAGGGAATATGTGCAAATCCACAGTGGAGACCTGTGGGATTTCAAGTTCTCCCTTAAAAAATTGAGAGATCCTTGAAGCAAGCTGGGGAAATTTCAGCCTGACTCACGGAACTGCTTTTATATAGGATTGAAGAATACATTGAAGTTTGATCTGCAGTAGTGTTGCATATATATGTATACATATAGGCACATATGTAATTAAATTTAAAAGGAGTATATTGTCATATTTGGTCATTTTGAAATCAAGTTTAATTGTTGGCCTTTAACTGCTATTTTCTGCCCTGGGTCTCTTTCCAGAGGAATTTCTGAAGACAGTAAAGTGCATTGTGATTTATGAGGCAGTGAAGGCCAAGTACTTTGCAGAGACGAGAACCTACTCACTTTGGGGAAATCAATGGAGCACATCAGTCTGCAGCACACTTCCTGTCTTAATGGTCCTAAGCTTGATCAATACTTGAAATTTAACTTCACCATTAGTCTGGAGCACTATGTGCTTTGCAGCCTTCCTTTCATCAGCCTCAAATATATGGCCAGACCTATTACAGGTGGAGCCAGTTACACTTCCCTGTTTGGTTTTGGATCTGCTTTATGCCTTATTCCCTGGCCCGTTTTTTTTTTTTTAATCCTTACCTGAGGACATGCTTATTGATTTTAGAGAGAGGGAAAGGGAGTGAGATAGAGAGGGAGAGAAACATTGATCAGTTGCCTCTTGTATACACCCTGACTGGGGTCCAAACCCACAACCTAGACATGTGCCCTGACCAGGAATCTAACTGGTGACTTTTTGGTTTACGGGATGATGCTCCAACCAACTGAGCCACACCAGCCAGGGCCATTGGCATGCTTTAAGGATGTAAAATGTGTTATGCTGTAGGCCAAGCAACGACTTAAACCTTGAAATTGCCTGGTGAGGAGAGAGGGTGTTGGACAGATGCAGAAGATCTATAGCATGGTTGTGTGTAATTTCTTCCTAAAAAATTTCCCATCGAGAGATATTTCAATAGAGTCTCCAGAATCTTGGAGAGTATTTCTAGCACTGACTGTTGCTTTCTTTTCACAGGTCCTCTAACCATGGCACAGGTAGAGAAACGGGGGGGTTTGCTCCGGAAGTCTTCAGCCTCCAAAAAACCACTGAAGGAAAAAGTGGTGCTGATGTATGACGAGATCTTCATGGTAAGACCTGGAGCCCTGATATTCTGTGCGGCTTGACTCCTTAGTTTCTTGTTCCGAAATGAAAGATAACCTCATCTCTGCCTGCTACCTCCCAGCTCTTCAGAGGGTGAAACTTTCTCCTAGTAGAACTTATGGTTTTGTATTAATTGATATAGATTGTTGCCATGAGCTGGGTAAAACAACTGAAAGGAGGAAGGAAGACTGGGGAAGCTTCTTTTCTGAATATCTTTAAGACTTGTCTTCCTTATGATCTGACTTAAGGACCCCTCCATCCTAGATGTCTCTTGAAGTTCCTTTTGGACCTAGAATTCTATGCACCAGATGTTTTAAAAAGATGCTCTGTTACATTCTACCTCAAGCTGTTAGTGGACAGAACAGTTGCTTAGTTAGACTACCTCATTCTCCATATGAGTTAACTGAGGAATATTAGCAGTTAGATTTCTTGGGGTCTTCACTATTGCTCGTTGGTCATGGTCCGAGCCTCTGTGTCATATAAGTGTACCCTGTCAGGAGAGGTCAGAGTAATTAGGTGCCTTGCAGAGGTACTTACTTGCCTCTTGGTCATAAGTAGTACATGTGATACAGAATAATACCTATAAAAAGAGTTACTGTACATTGAATTTCTACTATGTGCCTGGCATTACTCCACATGTATCACTAAATACATTAGCTTTAATTCTGATAAGAATGGTGCAAGGGGGCCATGTTTTTTACATGTGCCTTGTAAAAGGTCATGTTATAAATCAGAAAACGAGACCACAACTAGAAGGTGATCTGCACCCTAGGGTCTGACTCCAGAGCCCTTGTTCCACTGTGCCATATGGCCCAGGATAAATAATTCAGTCAAACAAAAAACATCTAACTCTTGGCAAAACCGTAAAGACAGAGTTTGACATGTAGAAAACTAATACAGAATTGCCCAGGTCAGTACAGCTGGTTAAACGGAGAAAATGACCAGATACTAGGATCCTATGAGGGCTCTTTCTATGTTAAGTAAGCTTGGTATACATATGATTCCTGCTTGAGTGGGCTTTGAGAATGGGGAGTTCCTTTTTTTTTAAATTATTTTTTTAAAATTACATTTTATTGATTATGCTATTGCAGTTGTCCCCACCATTGTCCATGTCCATGGGTCATGCTTATCAGTTCTTTGGCTACTCCATTTCCTACACTGTACTTTACATCCCCATGGCTACTCTGTAACTACCTATTTATACTTCTTAATCCTCCCACCTCTTTAACCATAACCCCACAGCCCCTTCTCATCTGGCCCCCAAGTTTCATACACTGACAACAAAATGGTATTACAGAAGTGTGAGGGCCAAAGTGTGACCTGTACTGGGAAGTAGGACTTGAGAAAAAGATACTAAATGAGGACCTTTTGAGAGGCCGGAAATGTTACTTCTCTGTGTCATCCTCCATTAAAAATCCAGAAGAGATTCCCAATATAATATTTTGTTACTAGAACAGGAGTTCTTATCTAATGAAGACATTAGTTCTTGGTAGTAATTTTAAAAGGTCAACTTAAGGTTATAGCAGGCAGTTGTCCAACTGATTTTTGTCATTACTTTTCCTGTAGAGTGAGGGTGGGGGTTATATTTTTCTTATTTCATTCATTAACCAGAAGCATTTGACTTTCTAGAATTTCTGTTGGAGAATTATTGCTAAGAAATTTTGGATTTTAGCACAATAATTTTGCTAAATTTTGGGACCAACTTCACTGAGGAAAGAGCATATTAAAAACTCTGTACAGAAGACTAAATATGTATGTGAGGGCAAGTAGAAGCAGTCGGCACAGGATGTTGTGAAAACCGTGGTGATATTACTGAGATGGTTTGGGTCTGGCTCCTGTACTTGTTTCAGTCACTTAACTTCGTGGACCCTTTTTCCTCAAAGGAGGATAGTGGTTATATCTACCATACTCAGCTCACTGGGTCGTTGTATTTCATGTATGTGACTCGGCTTTGAAAATTGAGCCCCATGCAAATGCAATGTGGACTTACATAACTTGACTGACTTACTCAGATGATTAGGTTCACTTCTTGCTAGAAGAGAAAGATTTGAGGAAGATTCTTTGAGCCATTATAATATTTGGTTCAGGTATAATATATATATATGGAAAGTGCCTTCCATTTGGAGAAAAAAAACCCCAAATACTGTTGTTTCCCATTATAGTAGTTTATAATGACCAAGCTAAAAGTTAATTTTGAAAGGTTGATTATGTGTAGTGGCCCTTTCCAAATGTATTAATAATTTGGTGATTGAACCCGCCTCGTCTTCTGATTTCAGACAGAGGACCCTAGTAAGTGCAGCCCTCGATTTTGGGAGGAGCTCTTCCTCATGAAGGTAAGATTTGGTGGCTTCTGTGGATTTTCCTGATAACTGAGATTGCGTTCTCATGAGTTCTAGGAGCTATACTAAAAGTGAACTCAGGCTCTTATTGTTTCCTTGGTAGGTGAATTTAGAGTACCTAGAAGGCAAGCTGGAATCTCTTGATGGTGAGGAGTTAATGAAGATCAAGGACAACATTAATTGCTTATTTCAGCACTGCATTCAGGCCCTGGGAGAGGAACATCCAATTCGAGTTGTCAATGCATTGCAGGTACAAGCTGGGAAACTGGGAAGTCTTGTTTGGTAGGCGAAAGGAATTGTAGCACATCTGTTGGGATCTGAGGAACCTAGAATTGCCCTCAGGTGTGAGATTTTTTTTTTTTCTTGCTTCTTTAAGTAATCAAACTTCTATGCCATGTTTGCTTAGTCATTTTCCTGGTTAAACGAATTGACTCCTAAAGTAGTAATCTTGTCCATTTGTATAATCTGACCTCGTGCCCAGGCAGATTGTTTGACAGAATTCTTATTATTACTTGAGGGAAGGACGAGATAGGGAGGAAACTGAGACAAGTTTGCTTAGTCTACAGCAAAAATGAGAGGACATTCTTAATATAAAATTTTCTCACTAGTTCAGGAGTTCATAACTTGAGGTTTCAGAGGGTTCTTAAGTCCCTGAAATTATGTGCAATACTTTCTGTGCACATGTATAATCTCCCTGGAGAGAGGGCTTTCATCAGATTCTCTAAAGGGTCTGTAACTCTGAAAACATTAAGAATCGTTATTGTTAATGCTAAGTGGCATGATCATGAGGAAGGTTCATTGCACAATTATTTCTTGGTTGACTGTTACATGCCAACCATTGAGCTCTCATTGTAGGCTTCTGAGGACAAAGACTTTGATAGTTTTATTCAGTACTTTGTTCCTTGCATGCAGAACAGTGCCTGACAAATAGAGTCTAGAAGTAAATTTTTACTGAACCAATGATGGGCAGAGTTTCTAAAGTTTATTGACTAGTAGCTCCAAAGGTAGCCAGTCGAGAGCTGAGCACCCACGTCAGTGATTGACCGACTTAGGGCAGTGATAGACAGATAGCACAAAGGATTTTGTTGGGAGTCTTGGTTGATGGGGTTTAAATTTCTAACTTACTAGTTAGATCACTTTGTGAGCTCCAGTTTTCTCATTTGTAGAATGTAGAAATTACCTCTTGAGCTGATGCCCCAGAAAGAAGGACTATGTTTATCCTGTGGCTTTATTAACTTTTGGTGCAGTAAATTCCACGTTTTGAGCATCACAGTTGTAGGGGCTCACTGAAAGTTAAAGTGAAAGTTCAAAATTGTACTTCCTGTTATCGTAGTGGCTCACTGTGGGGGCATGAATTGTGAACTGTTTTTAGTTCAGTGGAAATAAATTGACATTAAGGTACTTGGTAACCAATAAAAATATAGTATATTATTAACAAAGGCCCAGGTACTATTACTGGGGCTTTAACGGAGTTCCAGGGACTGTTCTTAGTCCTTTACAGTATTAATTCACCTAGTCCTCACAACATCCCAATGAGATGGGTGCTGTTATTATCATTCCCATTTTATAGATGAGAAAACTGAGGCACTGAAAAGTTAATTTGTCCAGGCACAGCTGGTAAGTAGTGAAGTGTAATAAGTTTAAGAGTTGAAGCAATTGGTCATTATCATAAAGGAACTTAAATAACTTGTAATTATTAAATATATAAAAATGATAAACTATAATGTAAATACTAAAATTAATTTTAAATAAAGGAAAGTTTCACCCATCCTATGACACAAACTCAAGAACTGTATTTTATTTCTGAATATCTCCTTCCAGTCTTTGTCTGCAGTGCAATTTTAAAAAGAGGATGGTCAAAAAGCAACAGAAAAAGAGGATGACAGCAGTTTTAGTTGCTATTCCTCTTTTGATTTCTGGATTTTGCGCATGTTAAGACTCTGACTAAGTTTTGGAGCCCAAGCATTAGAGCACTTGAATGTCAGCTGTGCAAGGAGGAGGTTGTGAGGTTGCAATGTGAGAATGCAGATCTAGTGCCCTTTGGTTTGAGACTTCCTCTAGAAAGAATCCTTTCTCTCGTCTCTGCAGACCTTGTGCGCACTCATCCGAGGAGTGCATCAGAAGAATAAGTCTACCTCTGGGTTCGATATTATCAACATGCTGATGGGCTTTGACAAGGCGGAGCTGTGCATGAAGGTGAGGCACAAGCGCAGCTGTGCCTGCGTGTGGCCGCTGCTGACCGCTGTTCGGGGGCACCATCTGCAGACAGTTAGATGGACTAGAAGATTTGGACTCAGACAGATATGGAAGATTGAATTTGGCTTTGAATTTGAATGTTTTTATTTTACAGATTTGGTTTCTCTGAATAAAGGAAAATTTGAAATTCAAATTTGAGTTGAGGCATCCTTTTTCGGCAGGATAAAGACTGAGCAGTTTATTTTATGATTTATAGCATATGATCATACAGTCTTAAAAACATTTATGAACTTAAATAAAACATAACAAATTAATATACAAGGGTAACCTTAGTTCTAAACTTTAAGTGTTCTTATTTAACGCAATGACTATCAGAATTTTTATTTCTATCGTTTGACACTTTTAAAAAGTAACAGCTTTGTTGATGAATAATTCACATATATAATTCCCCCTTTTAAAGTTATGTATAATTTAGTGCTTTTTTCATATATTCATGAAGTTGTACAACCATCACCACTTTTAATTTCAAAACATCACCCCTCAAAGGAAACGTGTGCCCATCAGCCAGCATTCCCATCCTCCTTTCTCTCTCGCCCCTGGCAGCTCTCAGTCAGATACGTCTCTGTGGATTTCCCTGTTCTGGACCTCTCATACCAATGGGAGCATATGTGGTGCTCTGTTTCTAGCTTCTTTCGTTTAGCATGTTTTCCAGGTTCATCCATGTTGTAGCATGTAATCAGTGCTTCATTTTTGTTTATGGTTGATTAGTATTCCATTGTATGAGTATACACATAATTTTATTTATTCATTCTTCAGTTGATGTACATTTGAGCTGTTTCAACATTTTGACTTATGAATAATGCTGCTATGAACATTCACGTGTAAGTTTTTGTGTGGACATATGTTTTCAGTTCTCTTCAGTATATATGTAGGAATAGGATTGCTGGTCATGTGGTACCCCTACGTTTAACATTTTGAGGAACTCCCACACTTCCAAAGCCGTGGTGGTTCCCGTTTACAGTTTCACCACAGTGTGTGAGGGTGCCAGTTTCTCCACATCCTTGCCCACAATGGTTTTTGTCTTTGTGTGTGTGTGTACATATGTATATATTTTTCTTTGTTTTGAGAAAAGGCTATTTAAACCCTTTGCTTACTTCTAGATTGAGTTATTTTCCTTTTTTTGGTTGTTGAGTTGCGAAATTCTTTGTATAGTTTGGATATAATTCCCTTACCAGACATCATATTTTCAGTGGGGTTTTTTTTTTTGTTATTTTAAAGATTTTATTTATTTATGTTTTAGATACAGAGTAAGGGAGGGAGAAAGAGAGGGAGGGAAACATCAATGTGCGGGAGAGGCATCGATCAGCTGATTACTTCCAGCCCCGCAACTGGGCACCTGGCCCATAATCCAGGCATGTGCCCTGACCAGGAATTGAACTGGTGACCTTTTGCTTCGTGAGATGACACTAAATCCATTGATGCATGCCAGTCAGGGCACATTTGCACTGTTTGACACTATCTTGAATGCATATTGTTCATAATATGAACTTTGAGGAACTAGTCTTCTGTCCATCACTAAATTTAAAATAAAAATCTGCCCTGGCTGGTGTGGTTCAGTGAACTGAGCAATGGCCTGCAAACTGGAAGGTCTCTGGTTCAATTCCCAGTCATGGCACATGCTTGGGTTGTAGGCTGGGTCCCCAGTTGGGTGTGTGTGCGATGTTTCTCTCCCACTCTGTGTCCTTCCCTTCCCCTCTGTCTAAAAATAAGTAAAATGTTAAAAAAATTAAATTAAATTAAAAATCTGCCCTGGCTGGTATGGCTAAGTGGATTGAGTACTGGCCTGTGAACCAAGAGTTGCGGGTTTGAGTCCTGGTCAGGGCACATGCCTGGGTTGTGGGCCAGGTCAGGTCTCCAGTGGGGGGCATGTGAGAGACAACCACACATTCATGTTTCTCTCCTTCTCTTTCTCCCTTCCCCTCTGTCTAAAATAAATAAATAAGATCTAAAAAAAAAGATTTTAAAATAAAAAATCTTTGTACCAAAGAATACTTACAGTGATTGGGTTATTTTAAAAAGTTATGAACAGATAATTATGAATACACAAAGATTTAGTACCTGGAGTCATTTTTTAAATTCAAGCCTATACATTTCATGTATATATCGTGGAAAATTCCCATATTTCTCATTCATTCTCATCATTCTAACTACTGATGTGCTGCTGATTACGTCTCTAACTTTAGCCCTGACTGGTGTGGCTCAGTGGGTTGGGCATCTTCTTGCAAACCGAAAGGTCACTGGTTCGACCTTTCTTGTGACATCCACCATGTCACTGTGTCTTTAGCTGAAAAGCAGATCTGAACATTCACAGAGGTTGTTATGAGAGGAGGACGAGTGGTTTTTGCCTGCTGGCCGAGGCCCGAGGAGTACTCTTTGACATGGTTCCCTAGATTGTGGTAAAAGAACAAAAGTATTTTATGGCCCTGACTGGCGTGGCTCAGTTGGTTGAGTGTTGTCCCACAAAGCAAAAGGTTAGCACCAGTTTGGTTCTCCGTCAGGGCACATGCCTGGGTTGCAGGCCAGGTCCTCGGTTGGGGGTGTGCGAGATGCAACCGATTGGTGTTTTTTTCTCACGTCAATTGTTTCCTCCTCTTCTTTTTCTCCCTCCCTCCCTTACCCTTGCTCTAAAAATAAGTAAATAAAATCTTTTTAAAAAGTCTCTATCTTTAACATTCCCCTCATGAGTCTCAGAGTTGTATATGTACTCTGTAAATACTTGCTGAATGTACCCCCTCAAAACATCCCTAAATATCTCTTGCTTGACATTCAAAATGGAACTCACTGTTTTCTCAGCATCTGTTCTTCCTCATTCATTCCCTATTAGAATACGGTTAGAATAGGCTCCCCCCCCCCCCCCCCCCCGCCCCGGCTTCTCAGTCCCCAGTGCCGAAAACCTGGAAGTCATCCTTGACTCTCTTTCCTCTTCCTCATTTTTCATATCCAGGTGATCACCAACTTCAGCTAATTTTACCTCAGCTTGTATTTCTCATACCTTTTCTTCCCCTGTTGCCACTCTCCCCATTATATCTCACTTGAACTGTTGCAGTGATGTCCTCATTCATTCTTCTGACAAACCTTGGGCTCCTGTATGCCAGGCACTGGGGATACAGAGGCAAGTAAGACATGGCAACTGTTTTCAGGAAACTGATGGATTAGTCCTCATTTGTCTCCATTCCTCCAGGCTTACCGTATTTAAATCTGTCATCCACACTGACACCAGAGAATTTGTATCTTACGTTCAAATCTCTCCTGCTTAAAACCCATCATTAGTTTCCTATTGCTAACAGGATAAAGACCAAACTCCCTAGTTAGCCTTATGAAACTTTCATGACTGGCTCCGCAGTTACTTCTCTAGTCTCATCTCTCACCACTGTGCCTCACTCATTATACAACACTTCCACGATAACAAACTGCCCGTATCCCAACTTCATACCCAGAGCTCTTTCATTCTTCATGTGTCTCTGATCATGCTAAGCCCGTCTAGAATTCCTTTTCTTCTCCAGTTTTAATTAACTCCTATTGATTTTTCAAAATACAGTGCACCCTTTACGTGTACTAGAAAGGTGATATTGAGCTAATTCTCTTCCTCTGTGTATATTTCTGTCATAGTAACCATTATATCAAAACTATTGTCTTATTTTTCTCTCCCATTATACTAAAAACACCTTATGAGCAAGAGTTGTTGTCTTATTTTTTCTTGTATTTTTGAAAGCACAATATGTAGCATATAGTAGACCCTCACCCCCTATTTGTTGAATTGAACTCAAGTAGCTTATTTTGAACCTTCACTTGACCTTTCCGCCTGCTAAATCCCTGCTCTCCATTTTCCTCCTTCATTTGATGTAAAATATTTCTTCTTCTATTGTAATATCTAGGGGTTTTACCTTTTGATTACATTGGGTCTCACAGCTCATTGTTAGTACAAGTGGTGAAGTCCAGCCACGTTGTCTAGTAGAACTGACCGGGATGGACACGAGCAGCTTCGTCGCACAGTGCACGTGGTGGGCGAGAGCCAGTAGTGACAGTGTCTTGTTGTTTGTTCAGCGTGCCTGCCTCCAGTGGTGTTTTCTTTATCTAAAAGAAAACGTGTCTAGTTATTGAACTGTTATTACTAAACTTGAATTTAATTATTTATTTTAAAAATTTTAAATTGAAGTTTATTAGCTTGTTTATTGTTTTTAGTTTATATACTTATTATTTAATTTAACCATTATTATTGACTTGTTAAAAATGTCATTCTCATCTAAAGGTTTAGATGAGGATGACAGGCTACAAACACTCATTTGGTGGAATAGTGAATTCTGTTGTTTTATGCTGTTGTTCCAAAGCATTTCCCCCAAACTAGCTTGACTGAGAAGTCTTTTTTTTCTTTGTCTAATTTTCTAAGGCCTGAGCCTCAGGGAATGCTATGCTTGCTTTGTTGTGTGTCACTCACATCACACTGCGCATCGTAACCCAGACCTGGGCAAAGACGCAGTGCAGGTATTTGATATGGTTTCATTTTTAACTGTTTTCTTTCTTAGAACTTGATGGAGAGTTTGGATTCATTGCTCTGTGCAGAAGGTTCTGAAAGTCTGAAGAGTTTATGTCTGAAACTTCTCCTTTGTTTAGTGACTGTAAGTAACTCATCTGTGTATTTGTCAGGGGTATTGACAGCAGGGGCCAGCTTATTTGAATATTTGAACCCAAAGCTAGAAAGGAAAAGAGAACAATTAATTAGCTACTGGGGCATTACATCACTCTGTTGTGTTTAAACGTGTAGGAGGAAGTTTGTTGCATGGGCTTTCGTTTCCTAGAAGTTGCTCTCTGGAGCAACTGCGGGCTTTTTAATATGCAGGGTATGTGCTGTTTGTTTCTTTAGAGGTACCACTCCTGGAGAACTATTCTTCTGGATTATCAGAGTTCCCTTCTCATCAGGTCTCATTTGGAAACAGTCTTTGTGATTCTGAATGTTTTTATTTGTTCCGACTGAGATTTTATAGCACGAAGTTGGCCTGTACCTATTAGGGGAGAGGGGGGCAAAGTGTTGTTCATCTACTTGAGGTGGTTCCCTTCCCCTGTCACCCCTTGAAGACTTCTGGATCATAAACTTCTTCCTGTGCATTTGAGGTTTGAAACCCAAGAAACTGTTAAGCAAATGTTTGTGTGAGGGTCTGAGAGAAATTGTGAGATGTTAAAAATTTAGGGAGTTTGTTTTAATTTGCTAATTTCCTACCTGTCTAGGGTCTGTTTTAGTCTAGCATCTCTTTAGCTCTGGTGGCTTTGGGGAGATTATGAAAGGTCTAGTAAGTATCTAGCAGTGTTTTAACATTTTTGTTTCTCTTAGATTCCAGGGGAGGAGAGATACATGTGATGTCAGAGTATCTCAGTGTAGACTTTAAAAAGCCTTTTATTGCATTCAGGTGACAGATAACATCAGCCAGAACACTATCCTGGAGTATGTAATGATCAACAGCATATTCGAAGCAATTTTACAGGTTGGTCATTTCCCTTGTTACCTCTTTCTCTTTTGGGTAAACCACCTCCTTAAATCTTCTCTGCATCCCTAGGAACTAGGAGTTAGCCCTCTCACACATTTCTGGTTCTTATTACAGATACTCTCCCACCCCCCAAGCCGTAGGGAGCATGGGTATGATGCTGTAGTCCTCTTGGCGTTGCTGGTGAACTACAGAAAATACGAGGTATGTGGGCCCCTCAGTTGATAGTTGTTATTTTTCTATAATCTTCCTACATGTGGCTACTTCTAGAGGCCTTTGCTTAATGTAGAAGACATGCTTTTGGTAAATGGTATGTGGGTTTATTTTGGTAAACTAAATTCTAAAAATCCTATGTTGAATGCATAGGGCAGATGATATAGCTGTTTAAAGGGATACTATAGTACAACCTCTAATAAAGTGAGTAAATATCCTTTAATATGGTGGTTCCTAGACCCAGCTTATTATTTGAATCACCTATGGACTTCTTAAAAAGAATAAATTTCTGGGCTTTACTCTCAACACCCTGAATCAGAATCTCTTGGGGTGGGACCTGGGGATTTGTGTGTGTGTGTATGTGTGTGTGTGTGTATGTGTGTGTGTTTAAAGATCTTCTGTTGAATGTGATGATTTGCCATGATTGGGAACCACTGACCTAATGCATATGTTTTGAAAGATTGACTTTTATATGTTGGATTTCCTTAATGCAATCCACTTACATAAATGTCACTGTTGCTCTGGGAACTCTTCCTGATTTTAATGGCAATTGAAGGCAGGGTCCTGTTCATGTTAATTCTGGAGTTCTTTTTGCCCTTGAATTAATTGGGGACAGATGTATAGGTGTTTGAGAGGAAGAGCAGAACTCAGGGAGATTTCTACTTGGATTAGTTTGTTTACTTGATTTCTCTCAAAAGGCAGAACACAGAGAAAGGGAAGGGCGCCACTGCAGGAAGACCAGGGGCCTCACTGGAGATAGCTTCAGAGTAATCAGGAGCCAGTGGGGCTTTACTAAACCCAGAAGTCAGGAGCTGCTGCAAGGCTGCCTGACTTTCTTCACCTAATAAGTAGCAGTGCTGTGAGAAGCGGGCTAGCTGGAGGGATGATTGTCATTTCGGAACTTCTGGATCTTTACTTAGTGATGTTAGATATGCTTCCTAACTAGGTCAGAAGTGATGAGTAACAAAATCTGGAGCGTATTCTTATACAGAGCGATATGGAAGAAGAGGAGGCCATAAGAAAGAATTACTTAAAGAGGAACTAGAACATACAAAGCAGCGTTAATGTGTTATAAGTGCCAGGCGCTGATGGCTCTCATTGTCTAGGAGGAACTGATGGATGGTGTTTACAGCGACTGATAAATATGTAATTTATCACCCTCACCTGTTTTACTGGTGATCTGGAGGGGTTGGCATGGTAGCCATTTTGATCTCTGACACGTGTAGTAGCCTCTGGGGCCTTATTACAACAGCAAGAAAAATAGCTGAGGGAAAATGCTGAAGAGGGTTAAAGAGAGTTGAGTTGTATGTGGTAGGAAAACACCACCATCTGCAGTGAATATCTTCAGGACGACCTGCTGGATGCAGGCCACTTTGAGGCAGTGGTTTGGCTTCTCTGAATGTGAACTGAAACCTGGCATAGCCCAGCAGGGCTCTCTGAAATGTCAGCCTGAAAAATTGGACATGGCAAAGGAACTGGAGAAAACCATATTTCTGGAGTGAGGTATGCATCTGTAGTCTGTCAGAAGCCCCAGAAGAATTCATGTACTAGGTGAGGTCGAGCTGGTGGGTGTGATTTATCTGGGCTTCGCAGCTCTTGATATAAGTCACTCACCAGAAACCATTAAGGAAGCCTGGTGACCATGGAGGAGGAAGGTTTTTTTGACAGGAACATGAGGAAATCCAGATGAATGTAGCAAAACCAAAAGCTGGTGAAATTTTATGCAAACTAGTGTGAGAGGGTGTGTGCTGTGGAGAACAGCATTACAGCCACACCACAATCAGTCTCATGACCAACACAGCAGGTCGTAACCTTCCTAGAAAGGTGCAGAGGGCACCAGAGGCCGGGTGCCCAGCTGAGCACAGGGAAGGCAAATAAGGTGTTGGACTTAAGGACTGGAAGTGATGGAAAACATGCCATGGAGTAAATGTAAAAAATAATTCTTGCTTTCCTCAAATAATACATTCAGTTTTAGACATTTTATCGACAGAGATAGAGGAGGCAAAAAAAAAAAAAAAGCCTAAGGAAGTACAATGAAAAATGGTAAGTTTGGAATGACTTAGATCAAATAAAGGCAGTACCCTATTAGAGTGACCCCATGACAGCTCACTGAGTTTGTAATTCTGTTTTGTGGCTGAAAGTAGATTGCCTCCAGTTTACTAACGTGACCAGCACAACGCGTATATAGTGCTAAGGAGAATTGGTGTGTGGAGAATAGCAATTTTCACAGTGTTAATATCCTGGCCTGCTACGTTGGCCCTGTCTCCTGAGATGAAGTGACTCATTCCCCAACTGCTGCCCGTTTGAACATGACGTTTGCCAGAAATTACAAAATTGTTTATTATGTCCAGTTGCAAGTTGTTCCATTTTTTTTCTTTCTTTCTCTTTTTTTCCTCCCCAAAGAGCTTCCTTTGAATGTGATAAAAATGTCAAAGGAGAAAAGAATATAGTTACCCACCATTGAGCCTTCACCATATGCCAGATACTGTGCTAAGGATTTTAAATGTCTTCATTTAAGTCTCCAAGCAACGCCAGAGAAGAAAATATCCCCCATTTTACAGATGAGGAAATTGAGCTTAGGTTAATTAGTATGCCTAACATGTCACAATGAATAACTAGAGGAGCTAGAATGCAAACCCTTGCTTTTAGCCACTTTGCCTTTCCCCCAACTGTTCCTAAATCACAGACTGTTCTTGGTAATCAGGTGATCCTTACTATTACCTAAAACAGTATACTTTTGGAAAGGTGAGTGGCTAGGACTTTCAGAAATTATGCCGAGAAACAGTCGCCTTTTCCTTCTAGTGTTGTTCTCATCACGGTGGCATCTCCAGGCCAGCCTATTGCTGATTTTCTTTTCCAAGCATCCACTTGCACTGGATCTTATCTGAAGTCTGTAATGCCAGAAGGATTTGACGGTTGGTTATGGGAAGAAGTGTTGGGAACTTTCTTTTGTTAGAGCAGGTAACAAATTGAGTGGGTTTTACTCCTTGAGTCGTGTCATAGAAAACCTTATAAGCACTTGAGCTGTTAAAAAAACAAGGCTGTCTCTTTCTCCATTCCCAGTTGACATTCAAAAGATGCCCTCAGAAACTTGATTAAATACGTTCTATGTGGGGGGTTAGCCTTTTAGTTGGGTTTCCAAGTTTCTCTATAATGAGTTTTCTTGGTTGCTGTAAAAACTGCCAATCTGAGAACTATTGTGCCTTGCTTGCCTTGGGTTAGAATTGGTGCCTGATCTCCATGAGGTCTTTCCTCACATCCCATGGGTGGGATGTTTTTAAGGTGAGCAGGTCATTGGTTCTCATCTCACCAGTAGGAGATGGCCCAACCACTTAATGAGTTTAAATATATGTTGATTTCCATATGCTGCCCAGCCAAGATTGGGTCTGGAAAAACTCAGGAAATCTTCCAGTACTATACGTGATGGGACGACCATTAAATCCCAGTGTCCTGACCAGATTGTAGTTTGGGTAATTACATTCTTTTTTTTTTTTTTTTTCAGTTTCCCTGCAGTGTTATTTGAGTATCAGATCCGTAAATGGCCTCTCTGGCTGTTAAGCAGCTGCCACTTTCCACCCCCCAGGTGGCTTTGTTTTATGGGTGGGTGAATCAGTCTTTGCATATCGTTTGTGGAATGGTTAGGGAGCCTTTGGGATGAGAATGTAAGTTAGCAACTTACAAATTTGTACCTTATGGCAGAGAAGCTTTTATGTCTCCCGAAAGACCATCGTCCCTATGGACTCAGTAAATTATTGGCAGGATAGGACAAAGTGAGTTTTGTGGAGTGTTCACTTGCTTTTTAGAAACAAATAAGAGGGAAAGATGGGAGAAGTGGCAGACATAGGCCTGAGCTGCCTCAGCCTAGAGGAAAATGGAGGTAGAACAGAATGAGTGTGTGCACATATGTGTGCATGGTAAATGTCCGTGCACACTGAGAGGTGTCCTGGAAATGAGGGAAGTCAGCTGGCAAGATGGGTTGGGCCTGGGTAGTAGGTGCATCACTGTAGAGAGAGGGCCTGTTACAGGCCTTTTTGTTAACACTTTGTAGATAGTTCATGGGCTCTTAAGTAAGTCACACTCACCTTGAGTCTCCTCTCCTCTTTAACAGTCTGTGAATCCTTATATTGTGAAGCTGTCTATTGTGGATGATGAGGCCACGCTCAATGTGAGTATCCAGATATTTGTGTATTTTTTTAATTACTTGCATTCAGTGGACTTGGAGTGGCTATTTAGAGAGCACAGAGCTATCGTGTTAATTTCATCTGGCTATAAAGAGGTTATTGGTGCATCTTTTTAGAGCATTGGTGCAACTATCTTATGGAATTCTATTTTCTTATCATGGAAGGAAGGTTTGAGGGGACATTTGCTTGCTAATCATGAAGAAATGGTTGTTTATATTTCATGTTATAGTGTGCTGAGGTTTATTCTACTACAGATTCAGTACATTACATTTCCAAGAGTAAAAAGGCTTCGATGGTACATCAAATCAACATGTGGTACACTTTAAATAGCTTACAATTTTATATGTCAATTATACCTCAGTAAAGCTGAAATTAAAAAAAAAAGAAGGCTTAGGTGACTAAATGATGAGAGATTCCTTCTTGTAGAACTAGCCAGATGGTATTTACAGCCTGACTTGGTAAAGCTGAAACACACTACAATACGTCCTTGAAAGTTTGGGAAGTAATATCTGATCTAGGGTTATGGGGAGGAGGAAGATGACCAGGTATCTGGCATTACCCTCTTTCCATCTTGCCCTCTTCATGCTCCTAATTTCCCTTATGAGTAGAAGTGCACACGATTCATCGTGTGGGCTTAATTGATCTTTGCGTTGCACTTAGCTGATTCTAGAGGGAAAGTTGATAAGTCACTTTAACATTATTGGATGCTTCTGCTCATTACACTCCTGTTTTCCTGTGGCCCGGAAGAGAGTGACTTGTTGGTATGTAACTTCATTTAGCATGGGGACTCATTGTCACTTTTATTGTGGGGGTTTGAGAGACATATACCATATGAGAGATTTTGTTTGTTTGTTTGTTTGTTTGAAGCTTCTAATTCAGTCTTCTCTGATGAGGTGAAAATGATCCCAGTGAAAGTGTCAGTGATCTGAGCTGGTCTGTTTCACCCTGTTACTCTGTTAAGTAATAGTAAGAGAATTACCATATTTTTAGGACTGTAAGACGCACCTAGGTTTTAGAGGAGGAAAACAGGAAAAAAATTTTTGAAGCAAAAAATGTGGTAAAATATTTAATAACCTGTGACCCCACTCCACTGCCGCTCCCCCCCTTCCCACAGCGAGCCAGGTAAGCTTCATTCAGACTATAAGACACAACCCCCCCCAAATTTGGGGGGGTGGTAAGAGAAAGTACATCTTACAGTCTGAAAATTAAGATCAGAGAAATTCCTTTTGATACTTGCAATGCCTCTCAGAATTTCTGTCCTCATTGCCAACATTCAGGTAGAACTCTGTGGGCTTAGACCGTGGGGATGTGATCAGTGTTTTCCTTGGTCTAATTATAGCGCCGCCCCAGGCCCTTATTTCACCCCTGCTGTCTTTTTCCTTTCTAGGGAATGGGGCTTGTGATTGCTCAGGCGTTATCTGAGTACAACAGGTAAGTCCACCTTTCGGAAGAGAAGGGTCTAATTTTCATTTGAGTTGGTTGAGTAGGAAACAGGTTTGTTAGAGTTCTTGGGTGACCTTCCCTTACCTATCCTAGAAGGGCATTCAGAGGCACAGATGCTGGCAGATGTTATTTGCTCCAGCTTGGCTGGATGGCTTTAGTGGAGGTTGTTTCTAACACTGGGGAGAAGCCACCAGGTTAGTTCCATTTTTTCTCTAAACAGTTAGGTATATTCTTTGCAACCTTTAGCATTTTATCACAAAGCATTTTAACTAGTATTTTAGCCACTTGTAGGCTCTTCCATTTGACCCAATATATCACAGAAATTACCATTTTCTATGCAAAAAAGCTTACAAAGTACTACACTTAAAAAATAAGTAAAGGGAGAAAATATTGAATTACATTTAGTTTGCCAGATGCCTCTTTTTCATTAGGAATCAATGGTGGTTCCCTGGAGCCCCTGTCTCTTCTGAGGGCTCTCTCTCCTGATGTGTGCTTTTCCTCCTGCTGCGGATGGGGAAGGATCTGAGTTCAGTGGATGGAAACCAGGAGTTCCGCTAATCCTGGCAAGGGCCAGGCAGGATCTTTCTTGCTTCTCTCTATACTTTCCTCACACACAATTGGGTGTTGGAATTTCAAATCTGTCCCATCTCCACAAATAGTTTAGCTCACAGATTTCTTCCATCCTCTTCCTTCAAAAACAAACAAGGTTTTCGCTGTTACAGCCTTGAAGTAATTTCACTGCCACACTTTTCAAGTAATAGTTTGTTTGAAAAATAGCTGGATCAGCCATATGTTAGAGCAGTTTCACACTTTTGCAGCTTGCTTTCTAAGCCTCTCCCAAAGTAGCCAGGCGTTTTGGTACATCCTACCTCAAGAGCAGATGTGGTGCCTCTTAGCTTGCAAGGGAAACTGCAGTGACTGTATTGTCACAGTGCTTTTGTTTTCTGGAGTGAATTCCACAAGTGCCCTGCCCTGATTACGGAGAATGCTAAGGACAGAGACGCACTTCATAAATAATAGTAAAGTTGAATCGAGTTATTTTTGTTTAGGCAGTATAAAGACAAGGAAGAAGAACACCAGAGCGGTTTTTTCTCTGCTTTAACAAATATGGTAAGTCCTACTTGTTTTTTTTTTCTCCTGCTCAGAAACATAAGAGGTCTATAGAGGTAGACAAATCTGGACATAGGAGTTAAGATGTTTGAGATGATGGCATGATGAGGGGAGAGAGAGAGGGCTACTCAGAGCAGATTATTTTGAGAGCCGTATGTCCTTTAATGATTTCCAAACCAAAATGACATGGGGGAAAGGAGAGCTTTGATTTCCCTGGGACAGATTTTTTTTCTCAAATTAATTATCATATTTTGCTGTGTGTATTGTGCATTTTTTTGCCCAAATTTTTGAGGGAAAAGTGAGGATGCACATTATACATGAGTAGTACTGATTCCATATCTATACAAATGTTTTTAATTCTTTTATTTATGCTCATGCATTAAAAGTGTAACTCTAGAAAGCAATAACGATATCCATACACAAAGTTATACCCTGGAACATGATAATCAGTTTTGTTTCTAAATATAAATAAATTAAAAATTAAAGTAAAAAATTAAAACAGAAGATTTTTTCCCCCTGAAAGTTCCAGTTAAAAATGTGGGCACACATTATACACGGGAGTGCATTATACACAGGAGTGCATTATACACAGCAAAATACGCTAATTTAGTTTTAAAAGGGTACAGTAAAAGTACATATTAAGCCAGATTTCTGCTTTCTGTAGAGTTGGCTTTGTTTGAGTACCAGCCCTATGGTATAAACAATAGGAGGGTTTAGATCTGATTCTAACCCTGCTGTGGCCACTTATTTCCTCATGGCCAGTCCTGGAGCTGACGGATCGGTGCAGTGGACCTGAGCCACTTGTCTAAAGGCTTAATGGACTGAGAGGCCCATGGTCTACAAAACTTATTGGTCCACTTTGCAAGGCTGCTGAGCACAGTTTCTCAGCTTGGCCATCACAGGCGTTTTGGGTCAGATAATCTGCGACTAATTTTTAAGACTAATCTAGCAGGTCTTAGAATCTAGAGAGATTCACAAAGTCTTCTTGGGTCTTAGTATTTAAATAATCAGCCCTAGGGCAAGACATTTTGAGTTCATTGCAAGAAACAGTCATCCCTCTACCCTTAAAAGGTAACCCTTCCCTCCCTCCCCCAATGACTATGCCCTTTCCCCTTTCCTTCTTAGAGCTTACTCCCAGGAAGGACTTGATAAACTCTTTAACTCTGAAGCATCAATAATTAAGTCTCTCAGAGGTCAGAGCAGTATGAGCACTGTATTGGTGTTTGGTTAAATGATTTAGATATAATTATATTGCTCTCAGGGATCTTTGCCTAAGGAAGCTCCAGCTGCATAGTTTTGGACATCAGTAAACACACGGAAAGGCATTTGTAGAGGGATGGGCATCTTTCTTACTGCCTCTGGTATCACACATACTGGAGGCAGCCTACTCCATTTACTATTTGGCTGCCCTGCTCAGGACACAGACTAAAGATTTTGTGATCTGAAAGATGGATGGTAGATCTCACATAGTTCTGGTCTGAAACTCAAGTATTCCTCCCCAGAATGTCTCTATGTTGGATGAAGTCAGCCTACTTTCTGTGATATTCTTCATGAATTAGTTTTTGACTTTAACAAAGCAACTTCCAAGAAAGATGCGGAGCGATGAGAATGTCTAGGTCAGCTTTACTTGCTGTCAGTGGTTCACTAAACGTACCCATTGAAATGAGAGCTGGACAAAAAAAGGTACTAGGATTGTTTTTAAGTCTCTTTAAGGGAAGACAATTAGTGGGGTTATCAGTATTTCATTTATTACTTATTCTTTTAAGATCTTCAAAATGGGCTGATTTGGCTGTGTGAATAACTGGGGGCCAGAGTTCTAATTTCCCTTGGGCCACAAGTAGCTTGTTTTTTCACTGATTAAAGACTTTTTTTTTTTTTAAATTTAAGACTTCTTAAGCCTTTTATATTTTCCTGCGGTAAGTGTGCAATTCCCCTTTTCTTCCACAGGTGGGCAGCATGTTCATAGCAGATGCTCATGAGAAAATATCAGTACAGTAAGTGACTGACATTCTTGTGCAGTGACTTGAACTTTAGTGTGAGGTTGTCAACTGGATATGAGAGTGTGAAACGTTACCTCTCATTAATCTTTTATAGATTAAAACTTTTTTTTGTAATATATCAACTGTTTCTTGAGTTTTCAACACTAATGGACCCTTAGAAACTTCTACTTTGCTTCCATGTATTGAGTCTCAGGAAGCTGAGAAACTGTACCCAGCTGTCTCTGGAATGAAAAGAAAGAGGGCCAGGTATCTGAGTCAGTTAAGGACTTAACTGGATTGGGGAGAAAAAGTGAGAATGAAAATAGTGAACTAGATAAGAACTAAAGAATTTTTTTTTAAGATTTCATTTATTTATTTTTAGAGAGAGGAGAAAGGAGGGAATAAGAGGGGGAGAAAAATACCAATGTGTGGTTGCTTCTTGTAAGCCCCCTACTGGGGACCTGGCCTACAACCCAGGCATGTGCCCTGACTGGGAATCGAACCAGCAACCTTTTGGTTCTCAAGCTGGTGCACAATCCACTGAGCCACACCAGCCAGAGCAAGAACTAAAGAATTAAAGGTATGGCCCTTTACTCTTTCCTCTTTGCCTGTATACACTTTACATATGCCAAGAAAGGAAAGAAAGGAAGCATTAGAAACTCAAAAGAATTGATAATGAGGAGCTGGGATGAAATCTTATCTTGATGGTTATATTGTTCTAACTCCTTCACTGTAACAGCCTCTTCAATTTGTTTTCTTTTTCTTTAGAACCAATGAGGCTATCCTTTTGGCACTTTATGAAGCTGTTCATTTAAATCGCAACTTCATCACAGTGTTAGCTCAGGTTGGTTATATTAAAAGCTCCAATTCTTTTTCTTCCTGAATTTCATACAAATCATGCCATTGAAAAGCCTCTGGATTTGCCTGTTTGAGCCCTGCTTTGCCTTGGTAAGTAGGGGTAACAGAGAGTTGCATCAGTTGCCTTTGCTTCAAGCCATCCTCAAATATGTCTGTTTCCATCCGGTGCCGAGTAGGTCAGATAACATGCAGAGTTAATGGTTTTGACCAGTTTATCCAGATGTTGATGTTAACCCAGATGAGTTGAGATTGCTTCATTTGGCTCCCTGGCAATCCCTTGGTATTATCTGTCCAGATGGATTTTTACATCAGGCTTTCTGTTTTCTAAACCACTGGAATTATGACTGGAGATAAAATAGGCCAAGTTACTTATCTTAGTTTCTCACAAATTTCCAGAGAAGAAAAGTAGAAAATAGCCTGCCTAGCTTAGGGTTGGCTGTTAACAGAAGAAAATGGTCTGCAAATAAAAGCACAGAGTCATCCAATACTGGGTGCTGGGTCATTTGCCTCAGGGAAAGCCTCAGCAGTTGGAACAGGTGGGACTAAAGTAGGCTGACAACTCAAGTGCTGTCCATGAAAGCTGCCTTAAAAAATTGATAAAGGGTTTTCATTTTAAAGCCAGGCTGCTTAAAATATGTATGTAGGTTTCTTTTAAAGGGAAGTTTGCTTATGTTTCTTTATTTAAAGGGCTAATGTGTATGGGATCCACTGACTGAGTTTAACAAACAAACAAAAAGTCATGCTTAAAAATCCGTGTGCTGGTGTGGGGTCTGCCTCGGAGGCACATAATAACATAAGAGGCTTTATTTACAAGTTTTACTATTCTCACTTGTCTGCTTTCTGAATTCTGTCACTGATTGTAAAGGAAGATAAAATCCTGGTAAAGCTGTTGGGGCGGAGAAGGGAGTAGCTCCTACTCAGTTTAATTCCCAGGAGCTGCTGTGGCGGGTATGGCTAAGGAAAGTCAGGGACAGAGCAGCCATCTGTTTTGGTCCCCAGTGGATGTCGACCCATGTCTTTACCGCCCCGTTCCACACACTTGTTTGCTGTGGAACAGGAAGGCTGTCATTTTTGTAGCTGTTTTTATAGTGCCCCCTGTCCCCTTGACTTACCTGCATTTATGTTCAACTATGTAGTCAGCAGAATAGTCTGTAGATGTATTGTAGGTTGATCTGATGAGAGTGTTCCTTTCCCAGGTTCAGATAGGACTGCAAATGCCTCTCCCTTTTCATAGAATAATCCTGTGTATTTGTTTAGTCCAGTTTTTTATTCTTACAGTTTTGCAAAAAAACTTATATAATCAGAACTTAGTTGCTTAGAAAGAACTAGCCCACAGAGCTTCTTACTAGTGGTTAGCAAGCATCACCAATAATCAGGTAGTCATGGGAACTAAACGCAGAAGCAGTCCTTCCTCAGTGAGCTTTCTGTATCGGAGGCCAGGGATGTCAGAAAGGACATTAACCAGGAGATACTCGGAACTGGATTTCCTCTTTTCTCACCCATCTGTGTTCTTTTTCAGAGTCATCCAGAGATGGGTTTGGTGACAACTCCTGTCAGCCCTGCCCCAACAACCCCAGTCACACCGCTTGGTACCACACCCCCCTCCTCTGATGGTAAGCCCACGAACTTTGTTTTCTTGGCTAACATGGTCTTGGATCTTTCAGGGTGAGCACAGCTGTGTTTAACAAAGAACACAGTTGTTGATTCTTTCACTTAAGAAACTGTCTGAAAAATACCATCCTTCAGGCCTCCTTAAGCTCCAAAGGAAACTTTGGAAAAGGTAGTTAAGTACTTGCTTCTGTGTAAGAAGCAACATAACCCCAGTGTGTCCTTCTCTCGGAATGCTCAAATCGTGAAGTACCAGATCTTGAAGGGATCTCCGAGGCCAGCAATGCCCGCCTGTCCTGCCAAACTCTCAGGGTAGTTGTGAGGCTCAGGGGAGATGTTTTATGAATATCTCACTGACCTGACTTCAGTGTAAAATAGCAATGTTATCTCATGTTACCGTTGGACAGATGAGGGACTTGAGGTGAAAGAATTCAGTGGTTTGCCTAAGGTTAGTGAGAGTTACAACCAAGAACCAAGACGTGAATCAGGGCAGGGAATCATTTCTAGTTTTTTTTACCACTGTCTGCCCAGCAGAGCACCTGGCATGGTCATTGCTTAGTAAATATTTGTTGAATAAATAAATGAGAGAGTGAACCTGATATTTGCTCACTGTTATGTGTCTGCTAGCCACTCCCACTTAGAAAATGGCAAGTTTTGAGTATATTATAATTGGGAGTTTGGTGGGTATTTAAGACTTCATCCCCTGAAAAATAACAAAAAAAAAATTTCTGCTTTATGAATCTTATGACTATAGCTTAAGAAAAAGATAACAGAAAAGAAATGATGAATTTTGCCCATAAACTTTGTGTTGTCTGAGTTGGTTCTACTGTAGACTGAGTGTGTTTTCTTAACCAGAAAATAATCTTTGTTAATACTTGATGTTTTGCCTTAAATGCTGACCTCATTTTGGATAAAGAATACAGGAAATTTAACTCTGATTCTTTTTTTGTGCCTCCCTACTGTCCGTATGTGAAATGACCTTCCATGATCTGTTTTCTCTTCTTTAAACTTTCATATTGGACTTTTGGCAGTAGCATTGCAAGGTAGCACAGCAGTATTGGTACAGAAGCATGACAGGGAGCTGCCATTGATATTGAAGTCTATGGTAGCAAATTGGATCTGTTTAAAATTGAAAGCCAAATTCCAAAATATTTTAATGAGAAGAAACCAGTAGTGAGGATTGCCTACTTGTCTGAGCTTATTCAGGTCACTGAGTTAATCCAATGGAAGTACTGTTCTTTCTCTTTAAGGACGAAGCCTGCCTGGTTACCATGGATATCCAAAGCCGTGTATATATATGTACATATATATCTGAGTTCCATGTGATGTTGGGCTTTGGATGCTTCAGAGAACTGCCTTTCAAACTGTTCATTGTGAACACTACCACCCACACACTTGATTATGCAATGGCAGGATTTGTGCTTACTTACCTACAACTAGTGAGCTTTTATTTTTTTTCTATGGGAAGATGGAGACAGCCCACTTTCAAATGACTGTCTCCCTTGACAAAGGCAGCTGGGAAGAATTATGAAGCCAAAGATCAAGGAATAACTATCTAGGAAGGAGGTTTTATTTTGTGAGGGATTTTATTCTCTCCTATTTTGTTTTTTCCTCTTTCCTACCTCATTTCCTTTCTGTAGGGGTCCTAAATATTATAACCTTGTTTTCAGGTTTTGGTTTTTAGTTACAGTAATACTCAGTAGTCCACTGTATTTAAAGGTATATCACTGGAGCCATTATTTAAAAATTTTTTAAATTGATTTTCTAAAAAAGATTTTGTATATTTACTTTTAGAGAGAGGGCAAGGGAGGGAGAAAGAGCGAGAGAGAAACATTAATCCGCTGCCTCTCGCTAGCCCCCAACTGAGGACCTGGCCTGCAACCCAGGCATGTGTCCTAAGAATCAAACCGGTGGCCTTTCAGTTTGCAGACTGCCCCTCAATCCGGGTCCCCACCACCAGCCAGAGCTATTACTGATTTTTAGAGACAGAGAGAGGGAAGGAGAAGAGGGAGAGAGAGAGAAAGAAACATCGATTTGTTGTTCCACTTATTTATGCATTCATTTGTTGATTCTTGTATGTGCCCTCACCATATCAAACCCGCACCCTTGGTGTATTGGAGTGATGGTCTAACCCACTGAGCTACCCAGCCAGGGCCCTGGAGCCACTGTTTTTAAA
This sequence comes from Phyllostomus hastatus, assembly GCF_019186645.2. NCBI lineage: Eukaryota > Metazoa > Chordata > Mammalia > Chiroptera > Phyllostomidae > Phyllostomus > Phyllostomus hastatus. The sequence continues at coordinate 14,300,607 of NW_025334004.1, read as the reverse complement.
AGCCAGCAGTTTAGGTGTAACATTCGTTCTCAGCTAACACTTGACATTTGACAACTCAGCCTTGGCATGAGAGGACTTTCTGGTAAACTAAAAATACATATACTTCTACATTTCTATGGATTATGTAAGACAGTTTTCCAGTTACTGCTGTGTGTGAGTGGGAAAAAAAGTCCCAGCTACCAGTTTGATGGCTTACTGTATTTGACAAAGGAATGATTATAGGCTCTGAGCTTCAAAATAGGCTGTTATGGTTTGAAATGACAGTCTCAGGTCATTTACCCATAATGTGAATTAAGACCTTTTAGTATTTCAATATAAAAGTATGTTTGTCTTTTATTAATTCTTGAGGGCTGAACTGTGGGAAAAGAGCCAAGGGTTGGGCATGCTAATTTCTTCTCACGAGGCTTTTTGCTGTGCTTGCTGTGTATTATGGATCCATAATATGCAAATGTTTCCCATTGTTAATAAATGTTCTCTGAATATATCAGAATAACTCCAGAGGGATCCATTATGGTATGAGTACATACTATGAATAATATCTCAAACTTAGCTGAGTCTTCATGGGTGGAAATACAGCAGAAGGCTAGATTCCCCAGCTTGTCTGGGCCGTTATGAGCCTCCTTTTGCTTATATATTATGTCTTAGACAGTGTAAAGCAGTTAACAAAATGTCTGGGTCTAATTTATTTTTTAAAAATTTTTAAAGACTTCATTTATTTAATTTTTAGAGGGAGGGAGAGAGAGGGAGAAAGAGGGAGAGAAACATTGATGTGAGAGAGAAACACCAGTCAGCTGCCTATTGCATGTGCTCTGACCTGGGACTGGGACCAAACATGCAACCTGGGCACATGCCCTGACCAGGAATTGCACCAGCAACTTTCCACTTTGCTAGATGATGTGCAACCAACTGAGCCACACCTGCCAGGGCTGTCTGGGTCTAATTTAAAGTCCTAGAAATTTGAGGAATCTGCCTAAGATTGTTCTGTGTGGGTCAGCTCTGGTCTATTCCCTCACTGTTCATCGGGGTTGTGGCTTAGAGAGTGGGAGCCGTGGTGGGGTGGTTTCTCTCGGAAACAAACGGCAAGCAGGTAGGTGTGTAAAACTCATTTCTCAGGTTGTCCCAAACAATAATGTCCTCCTATATTCAGTCTGGTGTTTCTTTTTAGGCTCCCTTTCACTGAGGGTAAGGGATTAAGGAATACAATTTGACTGTAGTTCTGCCTTAAATGTTTCCCCTTCCATCTTGAGTATTTCTAGCCTAAAGGCTTATTCTCAAATTGAACAAGATTTCTCCTTATTAGGAGTGAATTGTCATTTATTTTAAGCAGGAGACTCATCAAAGCAAAGCTCATTTATATTCAGTACAGATCTTTCCCTTAGGTACAAATCAAAGTGACTTAAGAAGGACCCTGAACCATTTTGCATTACTTGGAGCTAGAAGTGGAATCAAAATACCCTTTTTAGTACTGGAAATGTTGGGGGAACACTTTGTAGAGTATATGATTGTCTAACCACTATGCTGTATACCTGAAACTAGTACAAAATAATGTTGAATATAAACTGTAATTGAAAAAATACCCTTTTTAGGATGTCGGAGAAAAGTGCTATTCCTGGATACTGGCCCTTCTAGATATGAGAGATGGTCATTGTGCTTAATCTTCGAAGTAGGAAGGGCTCTAGGGTCTTAGGAAGACTAGATAAAGATTTTATATTAAGCGCTTGGTCCTCCCTGTGTTGTGGAAAAAGCTTAGTGATTTCCTTGTCTGCTGACAAATTGGCTACGGAGATAAAAGTGTTAAATAGTATAGCTAACTGCATTTCATCGGTCTCTTGCAGTTATAAGTTCTGTGGAACTCCCACTGGATGCAGATGTACAGACCAGTAATCTACTGATAACCTTCTTAAAGTATAGCTCGATTGTCATGCAGGACACCAAAGGTAAGGCCTGCTACTCTGGGGGCTCAGGAGGCAGGAGGGGTGGCAGGTAGCTGCTTAGCTAGAATCAGGGAGCAGTATTAATCCTTAGAAGCTTCCACAAGATGAACCATTGGGGCCTCCTGTGTGGAATGAAGGTCCTGATTACTGGGAAACAGTGGTTGCTCACTGCCAAGTGGTAGTTAGGTGGTGGTGGGAAAACCTGAAACTGGAGGGATAGTGCTCTGAAATAGAACAGGGGTAAAAAAAGGTCTCTACAAAAACTAGCAAGTCGTTTTAGCAGATTTTAGTAAGTAGATGCAAACTCTTTTGTGTGGGAAGTGGGGGGATTAGCATGCTTCAGGGAATTCCCTTCTGAGGACCAGAGCTGAAAGCACCAGCTTGTGGTGAGAAGGGGAGGACTGGCGTGCAGAGTACAGTAGGAAGAGGTGAGACTCACAGGGACTGTGTTCCTTACCACTTAAAACAGAGGTGTCAGTGCCCAGCTCAGAAACATGGAGTGGAAAGTGGGAGAAAAATGGGTGATGGGAAAGTGTGAGTTTATTCCATCTGGGTTCCTGTTCTTCCTGTTTATGATTTTTTCTAGGGTCTTTTAATTGGTGATAGGGGAGTAGAGTCTTTGGGTTGGCAGTGAGAAGGGAGTGGGAGGAAACCAGCAAATTCTATTCAGTATATATTTCAGTTTTGTCTTCTTTTAACTCAGTTATTTTTTTATACTGGATGTTTGTGTTCATAATTTTTATTTATTTCTATTATTTTTATTGTGAAATATGAATAACATAAAATTTACCATTTTGTTCATTTTAAGACTACAATTCAGTGGCATTAAGTACATTTAATTGTGCAGCCATCACCACCGTCTCCTGAACTCTTTTCATCTTGGGAAACTGAAATTCTGTGCCCGGTAAACACTAACTGACCATTCTCCACGTTCTCCCCTTTCCCCAGCCCCCAGCAACCACCATTCTGCCTTTTGTCTTTATGAATTTGACTCCTGTAGGTACCCTCATGTAAGTGGAACATATTCTAGTTTTAAGATTCTCTGGAAGTAAACCTTTTTGGTAGCATTTTTCCTCCCATTTTTTTACAATATACAGAAAAGTTGAAAGGATCATACAGTGCATATAGTGATCACTCACATACCCATTAACATTTTGCCAAATCTGGTTTGTCCCTAAATGTCTTCATATGTTATTATTTTGGCTGAATCATTTTGAAGTAAGATGCAGACATCATTCTACTTTACACCTTGAGTATGTTAAAATTAAGGACATTTTAATTTGTATGTTAAAATTAAAGACATTTTCCAAGGCCCTGGCTGGTGTAACTCAGTGTCTTGAGCGCAGGCTGCTAACCAAAGGGCCGCTGGTTCGATTCCTAGTCAGGGCACATACCTAGGTTTGCTGGCCAGGTCCCCAGTAAGGGGCACGTGAGAGGCAACCACACATTGATGTTTCTCTCCCTCTCTTTCTCCTTCCCTTCCCATCTCTCTAAAAATAAATAAATAAAGTCTTTTTAAAAAATTATAAGAAAAGGACATTTTCCAAGATATTCATTATTATTACTAAGAAAATCAATAATAGCTCTCTAATATCATGTAATGTTCAGCCCATATTTAGTTTCACCAGTTATCCCAAAAGTGTTTTTTATAACTGATAGTTTTTAACCACACATAGCAGTTTAATAGTGTTTTATTCAGTACCTGCTGGTTAATCTAGTGGGCTTCTCCCATTTACAAGGATTTTTTTTCCTGATTAAAAAAGTAATTGGAATAGTATTTGTTAAAAATTAAAACATTCTAGCAATGGTTAACTAACAAAGTGAAATTCCTTTGGAATTAAACTCTTTAGAGTTAATCATTATTAACAATTCGGTGTATATTCTTCCTTTATAGGCCTTTCTTGTAAGAATCTTTAAATCCTACTTTAGAATCCAACTGTTTTGTCTGCTCAGTAATTGAAGTTTGGGTTCTTAAATTATTGTCCATGAATAAGCTTCAGATTCCTAGATAACAAAAAAACCAGTGTAGAAGCAAAATTGCTAAAATCCTATTACTTTTGTCACTTCATTTTTATGAGAAGAGACTAATGCTTTGTGAGGTGGTTTAAGATTCATTTAGGTATAAAGTATACTTTCGAAGGCTCTGATTTGCCAAGTGGGCTGGGCAGGTTTCTGGTATGAGGGTTTTCAGGAATCCCAGAATGGAGCTGAAAGGCTGTGTGAGAGGGTAAGACCAGGACGTGGGGGCTTTGGGAGTGAGAAGAAAACATTGGTAGACAGATAGAGAACTAAAAGATATAATGTGGGAAATAAATTGCCAGAGTTAAAAGAGACCTGGGTGTTAAGAATCTAAATCCGGTTATACTCAGACATACTTTATTAGCTCTTGGAGATTTCTTAGAAGCTTAGACTTTTTTCTTCTGTTACACCTTCTGAGTGTGCTCTTGCAAGGGAGGCAGTTATATATATACAGGGATGAGTTACCTGCTAGTCGTCCATGCCACAAGCTCCTCCTACGCAGAGCAGTGCATGGGAAGCTGCAGAGAGGGTGAGCCTCTGACTTGGCACCTGAAGGTAGGCACAAGATGAGACTCTTGTGTATCAGTGTTTCCTGAGGCCATTGCTTCTCCTTATGCAAAGGGGTAATCTCTTCCTTTCTCTCAACATATCACAGCAAAGAGAAGCTGTAGATGTGACTCTGAAAATGATCTTTTAGCTTTGCTTGATATAACATAGTGAATTGAGGCCCTAGGAACTCATTTTTAGCTTTCACGATTATATAAACCTCTTTGTCCTGGTCACTTTGCCATCCATGAAATGGAAGACAAAATTGAGGGCAGAATAATTGCATATGGTTTGCCTCAGGCTCTCTCTCTCTAAACATAGGCTGGATTAGGTCTTTGCCAACAGGCAGCCTAAATATGGCAAGGGGCAAGGGTAGGTATGATGAAGCATTAATTTCAAAAATGGCTTCCGTGTGGCTTCACTGGACTGGCTTGCTTCCTGTCTCCTAAGCTCATGACCTTCTGCACGCCCTGGCTAAAGAGATCTCGTTTGGGGGAGCATAGAAGCCAGTTTTTCTTGGCTCTGCTCTCCCTGTCTTCCCACACCCTCGGATATTATCTCTTTTTTTTCTTTGTTTGTCATTTGACACCTATAAAATTTACTTTAAAAATATATACTTTTAATACATATGAATGTTGTTATAATGTTTATAAGTATAATGAATAGCATAAGTTATAATGTATAATAATAAAGTGAACATATGCGAACCTCCCACCCAGCTTAAGCAATTATTAATGCTGTTGAAGCTGCCTACCTGTGTGCCCCCTCCCCATTCACTCCTTTCCTCTCAGTTCTCTGTAATTTAGTGTTTATCTCCCCCTTGATTTGGCTCTACTTTCAAAGTCTTTTTTTCCTGAGGTTCTTCTGACTTAATGTTGTCAGCTTAAAGGAGAATCTGCTTAACCTTGAAAATAGACATTAGGCAAAAATATTTGAAAATACATGTTTATCTATATATAGACTTCAAGTTGATTCATCAAAGTCTTAACAGAAATGACATCTGGATGGTATGATTAAACTTAGTTTTTATTGTCTTTTTCTGAATTAAAAATGTTTATAATGAGATATGTCTTATTTTTGCACTCAGAAACATTTTTTTTTTTAAGTGGAGAAGTAGCTGCAGCCTTTCCTACGGGAGCTGCTTATCAGGTTTTGGGGAAGGGAAGATAATGGCTGAGGCAGAGGTGGAAGAGGCTCATGATTTGCATGGGCAAGGGCACTTTTCCTCTGACTGCCCAGGGGCTGTGGTGTCAGCTGTGGGGAGTGTCAGCTAGGGACTGTCCTCACGCAGAGGACAGGCAAATGTATTTCTGCACTATAACCCCCATCAGGCTTTCTCATTGTCAGGTTTTCGTTGATAGATTCCATCTTTGAGGAAGTAGCAGGTTAATGTTAGGGTGAGTGCTGTTAGCTCACTGTTAGAGTACTGTCATCTGTTCATAGATCTTCTCTCCAGAATGAACTTCAATCTGGAGCCTGTCAGAGCTAATTTGAAACACTGTTAGCCATTTGTCTATTTTGGATGAGCTGGTATGACCTTCTTCTTACCTCCATTTCACCCCTTCACTCACAAAGATCGTGGAAAGTAAATAAGCTTTGATGGTTCTGGTAATTGGAGAGGATGGAGTAGCTCTTTCCTGGTCATGCCTGTGGGCTGAGAGCCGTACTATCGAGGTTGTTTTCTTCTTTCTTAACAACTAGAATGTGAGTTTTGGGAGACCAGAGTCCTTTGTGTTGTTCCATGCTGTATTTCTAGTGCCCAGTGTAGTGCTGGGCACTATGTACCTGCTACATAGTAGGTACTAAGTAAGTATTGTAGAGTGAATGACTTTGGCAGGAAGAAAAATGATCAAGAGCTCACGGCTTCCGTGTTTGTAAGTAATGTGCACAGTGTAAGGAGAAGCCTGAGCTGGATGGACCCTGGTCTCCAGTTAGTTTCTTTCTGATTCCACTAGGAGTTTGCCATGAATAGTTAGGTGGGGATGGATGGCCGTGCTTGTAGCTGGTGAGCAGGGAGGGGTTGGGAAGGGAATGGACCTGTTGAGAAGCAAAGTCTGATTTGGAAGCAAAGGGCATGGCCCTGATTGGGCCAAGACAGTAGAACCATTACAGTAATTGGATGGCTCCCAGGAGGGTGGTTAGCTGTCAATCAGAATATTTAAGAAAAAAATCTCCTGGAGGAATCATTTTGCCTAGGAAAAAAGCGAGAATTACTGTAGTAGAACTTTGATTTTCATTTGTGAATTATGTGGAGAAAAATGTGAATGTTCTTTTTTGATGATACATGTCTTCGTTCTCTGTAGAAACATGGTCTGGATGATTTATGGAGAAAGGTTTTATTTTCATTTTACAGATGAGCACCGGCTTCACAGCGGCAAACTCTGTCTGATCATCCTCACGTGTATCGCAGAGGTAAGTTTGACCAGTTCCCTGGTGTTAGCTAATCTCTTACAAAGTACTAGCTTTTTCTGCCCTTCCCATCCATTTCCTGACAGTTAGGGCCCTAAAGCTTCGGAGAGAAAATGTGCCTTCTCTTCTCCTGCTAGAATGTAAGCTCTGATAGCAGGTATTTGTCTCCTTCACCAGTCTATTCTCAGTGTCTGGCACATAGTAGAGGCTTAATTAATATTTACTGTATGAATTAATAATGAATTATGATATAACTGCTATAATTGAGAACTTTTTAATAGTTTAAAACAAGAGACTTAATCCTCTTTAGAAAAGATAATTCTGCCCCTTTGAAGCTGCTCCTGTTGGATCTTTTCCATTTCACAAAAGGAGAAAAGGAGCTCAGGTTTCCTGTGGGGGGAGGTGGAGAGAAAAGCCGAAGAAGGGCAATCAGGGCAATTGGAAAGCGAGTTAAGCTGGGCTGAGTGCAGTTTCCTGAACTAAGAACCTGAGGAGTTCAAGAGGTGCTTTGGCTTTGTAAGGTGGTACTTTTGCTTGTGTTAATTAGGCCTGAACTCACCCCGAATGTTGGTGGCCACACAGGTGTGACAGAACTTGAGTCAATTTAGAGCTAAACTTGTAACTTCAACCTTCCCCTTCATTAAAACAGTAAAGGTGGACCACGTGGAGTAGAGAGAGATCTCTCTCACTTTCCCCTCGTGTGCTTTCTGTGGAAAGCTGACCTGCTTCTCACCAGTAGGGACAGCTGGTTATAGAAGAACTGCTGATTAGCAGTGGGCCTGGTGTCACTGCTTTTCAAAAATCTTTCTAAGAAAATCTTTAAAGGAGTTGTTTTTCACAAATTGTAATGGTTCTTAATAATTGGAGTCTGTAGACATGTGAGATCTTCAGCTAAGATGTTGGGAAGGGGCCAAGGGATGTTTACCCATCCCCGGTGAGAGGTTTGTGATTTCCCATCAGTCTTCAGGGAAGCCAGAGATAGACGGTGTCTTGCATACTGCCATGCTGCCCGTGTGGCTGTTTCTCCTGCATGCCAAGCCCATTCCCAGGGGACTGCAGACCTTTCTTCTCAATTGCAGATCCTCATGTGGAGCTTGCACTTGTATCCTGCAGCCCCTATGAAAACCTTCAAGCTGTTACAAACAGAGCAGGCTCCTTGGGCAGATGGGAAGGACGAAAGAATAGGAAAACAGGTTCCTCTCAGCATTTTCTTCAAGTCCCTGTGCCTTCAGTTCTTTTTTTTTAAATCTGCATCCAAGGATATGTTTATTGATTTTAGAGAGAGGAAAGGAGTGAGAGAGGGAGAGGAGGTGGAGAGAGAGAGAGAGAGGGAGAGAAATATTGATGTGAGAGAGACAAACATTGATTGGTTCTGTGCGTGCCTTGACTGAGTATCGAACTTGCAACCTAAGTATTTGTCCTGGCTGGGAATTGAACTCACAGTCTTTTGACTTGTGGGATGATGCTCCAACCAACTGAGCCACCTGGCCAGGGCCTTGTGTCTTATTTTTTTTGTTTGTAATTTGCTTCGAGATATTTGACTAGTTAGGGACACAGAATTACTCCAAAGTAAAATCTCATGGCTTATAAGGGAGGATCCAAAAAAACCCAGAATTTATTTATAAAAAAATTGTATTTATTCCTACATGTTTAAACTTTGGTCATCTTCAAAGTACTCCATTTGATGCAATACACCTATTTAGACATTATTTTCCACTGCTCAAAACAGTTTTTGAACTCATTGATTTTGACGCCTTTTAGTGTTTCTGCTGTTTTTTTGTTTCACCTCTTCCACATTGGCAAAACATTTCCATTTGAGAACCTTTTGCATGCAGGAAACCAAAAAAAGTCACTGGGGGCGGGGGTGGGAGGAGATTAGGTGAATAGGGAGGGTGGGGCCCAGGGGTCATGCCATGTTTTTCATGTGTTTAGTAAGTCATCCATCATGAAATGGGCAAACATGTTGAAAGATTCTTTAAAAAAAAAATCCCTGAAGCTGAACACAGCCTCTCACAGCAGTGTCACCTGGTACACTGATACAGAAGGTTTCCTAGAACACTTACCTAGTGGGAGAAGCCTGCACTACAACGGACCTTCCCTCCAGAAGATAATTCTGTTTCTTTTGGGTCCCCCACTCATAAGGAAAGTTTGACATAAAGGCTCTAGGCTCATCTCCTTAGCTCTCCAACTGATCCTCGAAAGTAGTACTTAAAGTACAAGTGTTTGTAGGAAATATGATAGATTATAAACTGAATTTCTTAAGTATAGCTCTCATTCCTTACTTTTCCCCTATATTTTTATTTTTATTAGGATCAGTATGCCAATGCATTTTTGCATGATGACAATATGAATTTTCGAGTAAACTTACATAAAATGGTAGGTGTGACTCTTGTTTCTTGTTTTTTTTCTTAGAGGAAATTTTTTGTGTGTTGGCAGGATTGGGGAGGATGAAACTGACCCCACCTGGAACAAATGTGGGTGGAATGTTTTGCTAAAGGGCCCTTGCCTGACCGCTGTTCAGTAGACCCAGGCCTCTTCTGGGGACTTTGTGTGTGGCGTGGAGTTGTTTCTTAGGAGAGGTGGGAAGACCCACTGCCACATACCCGGGGCAGTGATTTTAGAATGTGTCAGTGACACAGGTTGCAACAAGGCCTACTACGCTTTTTCTTTTCAAACTGTAGTGTAATCTTCATTTAGTTAGGACCAGATACTACTTTGTTTATTCATCTGAGTAGCAGGGATGGGGGTGGGGTGGAGTGGGGTGGAATGGGGAAATAAAATATGAAGGATCAAGAAAGTTCCTAAAACTTGGAGATATGTTCAATTTTCCATGTAGAGGTTTTTATCTGAAACTTTTGTTTTTTTGTGGCTGCCACTTTTGCTGCCTCTACAGAGTCACTTTGTCTTTTTTTCTTCAATATTATTTTATTGAAGAAAAATACCATTATGTCTTTTGTTGTATTGTCACTTATACTGTATAGATAAAATCAGGCTAAAAACAACAGCTTCCCCATTGTATAATGTGCTCCAGCACCCTTTAGGGCTGTTGTTTTGCTGTGAATTGTGTTTTTATCACAAGCTTGCATTGATAACTGAGAAGCATTCACAAGTCCTCCCTGCTCCACTTCATGCCACCCCCACCACTAGAAAAGGTAACAGCTCTGTAGTAGTGATTTTTTAAAAAGATTTATTTACCTATTTTTAGAGAGAGAGGGGAAGGGAGGGAGAAGAACATTGATTGGTTGCCCCTCGCACTCCCCAAGCTGGGGACCTGGCCCACAACCCAGGCATGTGCCCCATAGGAAAATCCAAGCCGTGACCTTTGAGTTTGCAGGCCTGAGCTCAACCCACTGAACCACATAGGCCAGGGCTATAGCAGGGATTTTATTGGCATGAAAACTGTGGTGATGAGCCATTGGATACCAGTTCAGGGGCCTATTAATTTCATTCCTTTTTTGTTTGAAGCCCATGAGGCACAGGAAGAAGGCAGCAGACAAGAACCTTCCCTGCCGCCCTTTAGTATGTGCAGTACTGGGTGAGTATCATCGTGATTGGCATGGTTCTGAGTCACTGACAGGATTTCATCATTAAGCTGAGGGTTGGATGCTGGCTGATACACTTCTTTTTCAGAGAAGTTTTTACTAGTTATATTTCTTTCCTGGCCTAAGAAACCATGTTTTTTGTTAAGTTTGGTAAAGCAATTCCAATGAATGAAATGTTCAATTAAAGGGTGCTTTTGTTCAAAGGAAAAGATCTTTCCAAGGAGACAAATGGCTAAATCTAAGCTTGATACATGATTTACTTTTGTAAAATATCTTACTCCTGATCAATATTTCAAATTCTTCCCTCCCTTTCTTGGTTCATATTGATGTGTCAGCTGGCCAAGAGGTTTTGAAGTTCAAGGTTCAGACATGCAAAACTTCCTCTGAGTAAATTAAGCTGAGGTGAAGCTGGCAGAGCCAACAGGCAGGGGGGCCATATCTTGGGCAGTTTTGTCAGAATGCTGCGTTTTCCCCAGGGGAATGATCTGAACTCTTAGTCCCATCTCATTTGGATATTCAGCTCTAGTTCCTACATTCTTGATTGTAGAACCAGTGATTAAGACTACTTGATAAACTTCTATTGACCCCAAACCCTACAGACCACTTTAGTCAATATCTGTCAAACCTAGCGTGACAGTGAGATGCGGTAGACTTCAGAGCTTCAGAGCTTCAGAGCTTCAGAGCCGAGTCTCTAGTTATGTGGATGTGATCCATCACCTCTTCTCTGCCTGCTTCATTGCTCTGTTCTCAGAATGTGATTCCCCTCTGGCATTTTGTATCAGTACCATGGTATGAAATATCCGTACAGCAAAATCCCCTGTATCTGAATTTATTGGCAGGTCAAGGTATCCTTCTGGAACTAGGAGAGTGAGCTAATGTTCTTGCTACTTTACAAGTGACAGGTGGTGAAAAGTGTCACAAAAATGCCTTAAATAAAGTAAATTTAAGCACGTGGATGAAGATATGCTTAGTAAATGACACTCAGCAGGAGTGCAAGGTGTACTCAGAGAGTTTTTTCCAGTGCACAGGCAGGTAGTGAATTTCCTTCTGACTGATTGACTTCTTCTCCTTTCCCCATTCAGACCTGATGGTGGAGTTTATTGTAACACACATGATGAAAGAGTTTCCTATGGATCTTTATGTGTAAGTACCGCGGTCCGTTTAATGTGTGCACATTAGAGTTGAGTGATAGGAAATTTATAGCAAAATTTTTATGTATACTTTACTTCAGGAAAAACAAATTTGTGTGTGGAGAAGTGTCAGGGAGCATTTGATGGCCTGGATTTATTATACATCTTTCCAGAAGGGGGAAGAATACAATACAAACTACAATTTGGAATCTGCACGTAGATCTTCATTACCACTTGTAGGCACATTGCTTGAGGAGCAGTGCGGATGCATTGAAGGTCACTAGATCATGGGTGGCTGTTTTAATCCAAAGACAGGGAATACCAGCAGACGTCTTAGGCATCCCTGGGCTTTGGCATGAAAGTCGTCAGCAGTAGTTAAAAGGTACTGAAAGGCCAGAGAGATAGAGTTTCTGGTCCATCCTTGGCTTACATTGTCCTAGCTGTCTAGCCTCTGCTAACTAAGCAGATTATGTATACAGAGGCCCGGCTAGGAGAGCCCTTCCTCCTGACGAGATCTGACTATCTCTCACAGTTCTTGACAAACAGTACAACTAGAGGCAATTGAAAATCATATTTTAGTGAAGTTTAAGCCTTAAGGCTTTCTCTCTCCTTTGCTGTTTCTGCTTTTTTCTTATCTTTAATGTTCAAGAACAACTGTGCCACGTTAGTGTGGTCCCAAATATGTATTGCATATTATCTTTATTCCTTAAAAAGCATCTGAATTGAGTCTGACAACAGATTGGTACCGCCATCTTTTTGAGCAAGAGAACAATTTGGTGCTTAGGAAGGAGGCTCAGTCTATAATGCATTCTAATGCATTCTAGTGCATAGAATGCACTTCATTCTAATGTATAAAGGATCTAGGGAATATAAAGAATTTTCCTCAGCCCTGGCTGGTGTGGCTCAGTGGATTGAATGCCAGCCTGTGAATCAAAGGGTCGTTGGTTCAGTTCCCAGCACACATGCCTGAGTTGCAGGCCAGGTCCCCAGTTGGGGGTGCGTGAGAGGCAACACATTGATGTTTCATTCCCTTTCTTTCTCCCTCTCTTTCTCTAAAAATAAATAAATAAAATCTTTAAAGAAAAAAGAATTTTGTTTGGAATAGAGTAGACTGCCAGCATTTTAGACTGCTTGCAAGCAATATAGTTTTTGTGTCCTAGGTCTTCAATAATGATACAAATTTTAATTTAGGTAAGTAGGCTGTAGTTTACATTTTAAAATATCTTTTGGGTATTTAGAATTAGCCTGATCCTTTATTTTAATTCAAACACAATGAAAAGCTGCTTTTATAACACTTAAGAGTTTTCTGCTTATTTTAGATGGGCTCTCTGAACCTCAGTACCTTAGGGATCAGATTTGTTTTGCTAGAGATTTTATTTCTAGCTTGATTATCTTACTATGTTCTAGTTTTAGGATATGCTATTTACTTCGTAGTGCATTATTACAGTCTCAGTTTTCTCATTTTCCAAGTAAGGAAACTCAGGCTCCGGAAACCCCTTGCTCAGGTTTATTCTGTTAGTAAGCACCATTGCCTAGACTTGAACCCAAATATTCTTACCAAAAATCCTAGGCTGTTGCCATCCCTTCTCAGGTGTATTTAGTTATCTATTGCTGTATCAAACTACCTTAAAACCTAGCGATTTATTGATTTATTGATTTATTTTTTAAAGATTTTATTTATTTATTTTTAGAGAGGGAAGGGGGGGAGAGACAGAGAGAGAGAGAGAGAGAGAGAGACATCAATGTGTGGTTGCTGGGGGTTATGGCCTGCAACCCAGGCATGTGCCCTGACTGGGAATCGAACCTGGGATACTTTGGTTCCCAGCCCGCGCTCAATCCACTGAGCTACACCAGCCAAGGCAAAACCTAGCGATTTAAAACAAACGTGTATTTTTTTCAGTTTCTGTGATTCAGGAATCTAGAAGCAGCTTAGCTGGATAGTTTTGGAATAGGGTTTCTCATGAGGCTGCAATCAGAGTGTTAGCTGGGGCTGCAGGTATCTGCTAGGGCTGGAGAGTGCTTCTGAGCTCAATTACATGGCTGTTGGTACACTTAGTTCCTTGCTACTTGGGCCTCTCCATAGGGTTGCTTGGCATATCAGTTGGCTTCCCCCAAAGCAAGTAATCTAAGAGAGAAAGAGAAAGAGAAAGAGAAGCAGAAAGAGAAAGAGAGTGAGAGCCTAGGATGGAAGCCATAGAGTCCTTTATAAACTAATCTCAAATGACCTACCATTTCTGTTGGGCACACAGACCAACCCTGATACAATGCGGGAAGAGACTAAAGATGTGAATGTCAGGAGGTGGGGACCAGTGGGGGCCATCCTGCAGGCTGGCTACCGCAGTTGCACATGTAGTAAATTGCATCACCAAGATTCAGACTTAAGTTTCTCTGACCCCAGAGGCTATCCTCTTAACCACTACTGCAATAAGTGACAGTGACTAATGTTGACCCGGGGCATCAGAGAAGATATCAGAAGGTTGTTGCATTTGACCTGAGTCATAAAGAAATAGTAGGGGTTTTCCGTGTGGGGGAGGGGAGAGGGACACACTAACATGTTCAAGGGCTTGGAAGCTTGCATGTTTGGAGAACAGAAAGAAATCAGGATGATTAGAGTGTAGGGTGCCTGGAGGAAGGATAGGAGAGTTGTAAGTAAAACCATTTCCTGAGATTAAGTGGATGATGGGGATGACATGATAAGATTATGTGTTCGGCACATAGAGTTACCTGTATGTATCTGTCCACCTTAACCTTAATGTCCCAGCCAGTGAACCTGGTCTACACAAAATACCTGAACTCCCTTCTCCACCCAGTTCCTAATGTGCTCTGTATTGCCTTGCTTTCTTAGTTGCTTTTTCCATCTGCTCCCTAATTTAATGTCCTGAGGTTAGGGAAGATGGAGAAGATAATGAGGCATCAAGCCGACAGAGGCTAGGCAGAAGGTCCCACCCTCAGGCTGAATTCACTTTCTTCATTACTACCCATGGGCATATTTCTAGATCTTCCTCCCCCCTCCTCCAATCAATCCTCTTTCCACTGTTTGGAATTTGGAGCATCAAGTCTTTTTCAGGTGAATTTATCTGCTCCCAGCTGGGCATCAGGCCAGGTTGTTGCTCTACTTCTCATTATGTACTGCTTTTCAGCAGCATACAACAGATGAGAAGTTGAAAGCAAAATGAATTTCTGCCATTTCAGGTAAGTTTATAATCCTCATGGTGAAATATGAAGAAATATGAAGCATAGAAAGACTTGATACTCAAAGCCAGAATCTGGGTCAGAAATGAAATAATTTCACATCTGTGTATAAATGCAGTATGTAAAGTAATAATGGGGGAAGGTGCTTACATGAAAGCAAGAAAGTAAGCAAGCCAGGAAGGAAGGAAGGAAGGAGGGAAAGAAGGAAGGGACGAGAAAAGAGAGAATTGGGAAAACTCAACTAGTTGCTACCCCTGGCTGTGCTCCTTAATTCTTGCTGCCACCGCCATACTGCATAGGATTTGGGATTGCAGGAAAATAGTCTCTGAGAAGTAAACACTTCTTTAAGTTACTCTTACATGGAAAACTTGGACTTTTTCTAAGTCAGAGAGCCCCAAATCTGTGGGTAGGCACCAGAAGAAAGTAGAGACTTCAGTGGATCTTGCAAGAAAATTTTGGGTTAAAGTGGAAGTGTCTTGTGTTGAAATAGGAAACCATAACATGCATAAAAGAAATTTGGAGTTATTCAGCTAGTATATAATTTTAAGATTGTAGCAGTGTTAAAATTTCATTCTGCTTCATAAATCGAGTAAGTTGAGACCACAAAGCTAATGATGTTATTTTGGGTGGTTGCAGAGGTAGGAACAGAGCCTAGGAACAGTGCAGGAGTGGATATGGATAGCCTTAGACCAGAGGGTGGTGGCAGCAGGGGTCGGGGATATAGGTAGTATCTCACTGCTGCTGCACAGTGGCTCAGTGTTGGGATGGCATTGTCAAAGAGCCAACGTGAAGGCAGTCTGTCTAGATCCAGGCCATGTGAGAAGTGCTGGTCTCCAGGAATGTACTATGTATGGGTGGTTGGTCATACATAGGCAGCATCCAGCCACCCTTGCTGGCTGCAACAAAGCTTTCAGCGCCAGAGACCTAATGACTATCAATTTAATGGGGAAATTGGCAGGAGAGTTTGTATAGTCCTAAGTTAAATCATGGCTCAGATAAGGGCATCTTGTAGTTAGTGACAACCACGTCAAGCAGAAGGTCATACCACAATTTCTAAAAATGAACAAATGATTTTGAAACTATTAGGATGATTTATGTTACAATTTATATCTTTTGGTAAGTAGTTTTTTTTAAAGGTTTTATTTATTTATTTTTAGAGACAGGGGAAGGGAGGGAGAAAGAGGGAGAGAAACATTGGTGTGTGGTTGCCTCTCATGTGGCCCCCACTGGGGACCTGGCCTGCAACCCAGGCACACGCCCTGACTGGGAATCAAACTGGCAACCCTTTGGTTCGCAGTCTGTGCTCAATCCACTGAGCTACACCAGCCAGGGCTGGTAAGTAGTTTTTTAAAAAATGTGTATTTTATTGATTACACTATTACTGTTGTCCCAAGTTTTCTCCCTTTTCTCCCCTTTGCCTGGTACCCCCATTCCCTCCAGCAATCCCCTCCCTTTAGTTATGTCCTTGGGTCATGCATATAAGTTCTTTGGCTTCTCCATTTCCTATACTGTTCTTAGGAAATCCTGCCCCTTTTCCCCTATTTTCCCCCTTCCCCCTCCCAGCTGATAACCCTCCAGATGATCTCCTTATCTATGGTTCTGTTCCTGTTCTGCTTGTTTTCTCAGTTTCTTTTTTAGATTCAGTTGTTGATAGTTATGCATTTGTTGCCATTTAGTGTTCATAGTTTTGATCTTTTTCTTGTATAGTTCCTTTTAACATTTCACTAATAATGTCTTGGTGATGATGAACTCCTTTAGTTTTACCTTGTCTGGGAAGCACTTTGTCTGCCCTTACATTCTAAATGATAGCTTTTCTGGATGGAGTAATCTAGGTTGTAGGTCCTTGCTTTTCATCACTTTCAATACCTCTTGCCAGTCCCTTCTAGCCTGTAAAGTATCTTTTGAGAAATCAGCGGACAGTCTCATGGGTACTCCTTTGTAGGTAACTCTCTGCTTTTCTCTTGCTGCTCTTAAGATTCTCTCTTTATCTTTTTTTTTAAAGATTTTATTTATTTATTTTTAGAGGGAGGGAGAGGGAGAGAAACACCAATGTGTGGTTGCCTCTTGTACACCCCCAACCAGGGACCCGGCCCACAACCCAGGCATGTGCCCTAGGCTGGGAATCAAACCAGCAATATTTCAGTTTGCAGGCCAACGCTCAGTCCACTGAGCTACACCAGCCAGGGCAGAGTATCTCTTTATCTTTAACCCTTGGTATTTTAATAATGATGTGTCTTGCTGTGGTTCTCTCTGGGTCCAAATTGTTTGGGACTCTCTGTGCTTCCTGGACTTGTTTGCCTATTTCCTTCATGAAATTATGGAAGTTTTCTTTCTTTTTTTTTTCAAATAAGTTTTCAACTTCTTGCTCTTCCTCTTCTCCTTCTGGCATCCCTATGATTTGGATGTTGGCATGTTTCAAGATGTCCCAGAGGCTCCTTATAATATCCTCATTTTTAAAAAATTATTTTTTTCTTTTTGCTGTTCTGGTTGAGTCCTTATTTCATCCTTATGTTCCAAATTGTTGATTTGAATCTTGGCTTCATCCCCTGCACTGTTGGTTCCTGTGGATTTTTCTTTATTTCACTTAATGTAGCCTTCATTTCTCCTTGGGTCTTTTTTTTTTTCTTCTTTAAGAGAGCAAGAGAAACAACAATGTGTGGTTGCCTCTCACATGTCCCCTACTGGGGACCTGACTCAAAACCGAGGCATGTGCTCTGACTGGGATTCGAACTGGTGACCCTTTGGTTCGCAGACTGGCACTCAATCCACTGAGCCACACCAGCCAGGACAACCTGGACCTTTTTTATGTTGTTGTAGTACTTAATGAGTCCTTTGAACATTCTGATAACCAGTGTTTTGTACTCTGCATCTGATATGTTGCTTTTCTCCATTTCATTTAGTTCTTTTTCTGTGCTTTTGTTCTGTTCTTTCATTTGGGCCATATTTCTTTGTCTGCTCAATTTGGCAGCCTTCCTGTGTTTGTTTCTGTGTATCAGGTAGAGCTGCTTTGACTCCCTGTCTTAGTATAGTGGTAAGTAGTTTTGATACAGTTTATTTAGAGAATGAAGGAATTAAAATTTTTTATGTATATATTGATTTATGTATTCATTTATATTTCTGTATGGTTTGCAAAGTATTTTTAATATCACTCTTGAAGATACTGAAGTCTTTCCACAAAGGTCTGTTACATAGTTCTTTCATAAAATTCTATCTTAAAGGCTCTGACCTAGAGCTATAGGATGTGGGAAGAACAGAGAGAGATGCAAATAAGAGACAAGGAGACTAGGCAGGGGTAGCAGAGCAGGCCCATTATTGGGGATATTTTTGAGAACTTTCAGGATTTTAACTTATAAATTTTGTTTACTTCATTTGTGTCTTTGATATGTTATCAGGCAGTTTGGTTTCTCTAGCTAGTGTTTTTGGCTCTCACACCACAGAGAGGTTTGTAGTGGTTTTTAAATTGTTGTTTATTTTCTGTTTTGCCTCCTTTCCTCTTCCTCCTTCTTCTCTTCTTCCTCTTCCTCCTCCTTTTAATTGTTGAGGGAGAGAGAAACATTGATTTGTTGTTTTGCTTATTTATGTATTCCTTGGTTGTTTCTTGTATGTGCCCTGACTGGGGATCCAGTTCACAACCTTGGTGTTTCAGGACGATGCTCTAACCCACTGAGCTACTGGGCCAGGGCTTGCCTTCTTTTCATTTCTGCTAGGAGGCCCAAGAAATTAGCTGCTGCCATTTTTGCTTGATTCTGTGAACTGTCGGATTGATATTTTACAGATTGATATGGTATCTGCTGAAGTTAGTATGATCTCAGGGTACTCTTTGTGTCAGATTAAAGCCATAGACCTGCGAAAGTTTCAGTCCTGCCACTAGAAGTAATCTTTACTTGACTCTGTCATTCAGTTGAATTGCCATTGGACATATTAGGTAGAAAGGAGCCACTTTTTTGCTTTGCTCTTTTGTCTTGCTTATTTTGTCTCTTGTATTTGTTTTGCCTGTCTTATTCTTTTACGTCAGAACAGTTTCAAGAGGAAGAGTCTCTTTCATTTGCCTGAAATTGGCAGATTATCTGGGTCCACTTTACAGGAACTTGACAACCTAATTCTAGGAAGACTGAAGTGCCGTATATTTAGTTGATATGCAGTCAATATTTGTTGAATAAATAAATGAAGAGATAGGTCTGACACTTCTTAATTTTTGATTTGTGTGATGTGCCTGGAGCTTCACCAGAGTATATATAGTCCAAGTTTTGGGTCTCTGTTTCTACCTGCCCCCCCATCCCCTGCCCACTACTCTCTGTATATATTTTCCTATTTTGGACATTTTATATAAGTAAGATTATATAATATATGACCTTTTTGGACTTTTACTTAGCATAATGTTTTCAATCTTCATTCATGTTATAGCATATATTAGTACTTTATTCTTTTTTATGGCTAATTAATATCCCATTTTATAACATACTTTATTTATTTGTTCTTCAGTCGCTAGATATTGGGTTATTTATACCTTCAACTATTATGAATAATGCTTCCATGGACATTCATGTACAAGTTTTACTATGGATATATGTTTCATTTTTCTTGTGTATATACCTAGTAGTGAAAGTGGTGGGTTATATAGTACTTTATGTTTAACATTTTGAGGAACTTCTGATCTGTTTTCCAAAGTGGTTGTACCGTTTTACATTTCTACCAGCAGTTTATGAGGACTCCAGTTTCTCTATTTCCTCACCATAGCCAAAGTTTTTGTTTTTATATGGACTTCCTCCCCATTTGACAAAAGTGGAGGGACATTCACACTATCATTTCTTAAAACCAGTTAAATCTTGAGAACTTACATTCTTGGTTTACAGGTTAACATACTGGTTCTCTCCATATTATTCTCTCATGATTTGCCCATTGTATTTCTAGACCCCCAATACCAAGGAATTATAAACAATTGCAGTGGAAAAAAGGTTGAAGACTTTTGATACATGCATATATCCTTGTAACAAGTGATCCCAGATAAGATAGAAACACATTTCTATTCTCTAAAAAGTTCCATAGTGCCCTTTTCTAGAGGATACTAAAATTTTTATAAATGAACCTGCTTTAAATGGTGGGGGTTTTTTAGCTGTAAAGGTAAAATATAGTTGTAGAAATTTTGGAAGAAATAGAAAAAGAGAAAGAACAGAATTCATCTATAATTCTACAACCCAAAAAAGACAAATACTGTTGACATTCAAATTAACTTTATTCAGTGGAGTCTTTAGGGTTTTCTATGTATAATATCATGTCTCCTGTGAATAATGACAGCTTTACTTCCTCCTTTCCAGTTTGGATGCCTTTTATTTCTTCTTGTCTGATTGCCATGGCTAGTACTTCTAGTTCTATGTTGAATAAGAGTAGTGGAAGCAGACATCCTGTCTTGTTCCTGATCTTAAGGGAAATACTTTCAGTTTTTACTCATTGATTACCATGTTTGCTGTGGGTTTGTCATATATGCCATCACCATATTGAGGTATGATCCTTCTATTTCCACTTTGCTGAGAGTTTTTTTTACCATTAATGAGTGCTATATTTTATTAAATACTTTTTCTGCATCTATTGATATGATCATGTGATTTTTATCTTTCATTTTTTATGTGATGTATCACATTTATTAATTTGTGAATATTGTATCAACCTTGCATTCCTGGAATAAATCCCACTTGATCATGGTATATGATCTTTTTAATGTATTGCTGGGTCTGGTTAGCTAATAATTTTGTTGAGGATTTTGGCATCTACGTTCATCAGGGATATTGGCCTATAAGTTTCTTTCTTTGTAGTGTCTTTATTTGGTTTGGAATTAGGATAATGCTGGTCGTGTAAAATGAACTTAGGAGTCTTCCCTCCTCTTGAAATAGTTGCAGGAGTTTGAGAAGGATACAAGTTAATTTTTCTTTGAATGTTTGGTAAAATTCACCTGTGAAGCCATCTGGTTCAGGACTTTTGTTTGCTGGGAGTTTTTTGATTACTGCTTCAATTTCATTAGTTGTAATTGATCTATTCAGGTTCTTTGTTTCTTTCTCATTCAGTTTTGGAAGTTTATGTTTCTAGAAATGTATCCATTTTGCCCAGTTTGTTCAGTTTGTTGGCATATGGTATTTTCTTGCAATCTGTGGTATTTCTGTGGAGTCAGTTGTTACTTTTCTTTCATTTATGATTTTATTTATTTGGGTCCTCTCTTTTTTTTCTTGATGAGTCTGGTTAAAGATTAGTCAATCTTGTTTATCCTTGTAAAGAACCATCCTTTGGTTTCATTGATTTTTTTTTGTCTGTGTCATTTATTTCTGCTCTGACATTTTTTACATACAAATTTTAGGGAGATAATTATTTTTAAAAAATTTATTTTTATTGTATTTTTTCCATTACCATTTACCCCCATTCCCTCTTCTACTTCTCCCCAGCCCCACAATCACCACACTGTTGTACGTGCCCATGAGTTCTTTCTCTTTTTTTCTTTGTCTTCTTTGCTAGGTTCCTCTACCCCCCAATCCTGATCTTTATTACTTCCTTCCTTCTACTTACTCCGGGCTTTGCTCATTTTTGTTTTTCTAATTCTTTTAGGTATAGGGTTAGATTGTTTACTTGAGATTTTTCTTGCTTCTTGAGGTAGGACTGTAATGCTATGAACTTCTCTCTCAGGACTGCTTTCACTGTGTTCCATAGATTTCGGGTTGTTGTGTGTTCATTTTCATTTGTTTCCAGGTAATTTTTGATTTCTTCCTTGATCTCATTCAGTGTTTAATAACATCTGTTTAGCCTCGTGTTTGAATGTTTTTCAGTTTTTAAAAATTTTTATTTTATTTTTGATTTTTAGAGAGAGGGGAAGGGAGGGAGAAAGGGAGAAAAACATCGATGCATGAGAGAAACATCTGTTGTTGCCTTCCATATGCTCCCTGACAGGGCATTGAACCAGTGACCTCTCAGTTCTCAGGATGATGCCCAACCAACTGAACCACACTGGCCAGGGTAGTTTTTCAGTTTTTTTATTTTAGTTGATTTTTAGTTTCATACCATTGTGATTTCAGAAGATGCTTAGTATGGTTTCAGTTTTCTTGAATGTATTAGGACTTACTTTGTCCTAACATGTGGTCCTCCACCAAGAAACTACAAGGTCTAATAAATAAATTCAGTAAGTAGCAAGGTACAATATTCAGAAATCAGTGGCATTTTTGTATACCAATAATGAACTATCAGGAAGAGAAATTAAGAAAATGGTCCCATTTACTATTGCAACAACAACAACAACAACAACAAACAGGTATGTAGGAATAAATTTAACCAAGGAGGTGAAAGATCTGTACTCAGAAAACTATATGACATTGAAGAAAGAAATTGAGGAAGATAGAAATAAGTGGAAATATATACCATGTTCATGGATTGGAAGAATTAAGATCATTAAAAATGTTCATACTACTCAAAGCAATCTATAGATTTAACACAATTCCTATTAAAATACCAATGGCATATTTCACAGGTGTAGAACAAATATTCCAAAAATGTATATGGAACCAAAAACAACCCTTAATAGCCTCAGCAATCTTGAGAAGGAAGCACAAAGTTGACGGTACCACATACCTGATATCAAACTGTACTACAAGGTCATTGTAATCAAAATAGCCTGGTATTGGCATAAGAACAGGCACATAGATCAATGGAACAGAGTAGAAAGGCCAGAAATAAACCCATGCCTTTATGGTCAATGAATATTTGACAAAGAGGACAAGAGCGTACGATGGAGTAAGGACAGTTTCTTGAATAAATACAAATTTGGAGGAGATAATTCTTTTTTAAAAAATTATTTATTTTTATTACACTTATTCTATTACCATTTATCCTCCCATACCCTCTTCTACCTCTCCCCCCAAACCCCTTATCACCACTTATGTCATTGGGATGTGAATACTGTTGAATGTTCCTGTGATTTAGGACAGCACTGACCAATAGAATTTTTTATGACAATAGAAGAGTTCTATATCTATCCTGTCCAAAATGGTATTGGGAAAATTGGACAGATACATGCAAAAAATGAAACCAGACCACGAACTTAAACTATACACAAGAAAAAACTCAAAATGGATTGAAGACTTAGAAATCATAAAAATCATAGAAGAAAACACAGGCAGTAAAGTCTCAGACATCTCTCATAGCAAAATTTATGCGGATTTATCTCTTAGGGCAAGGGAAGCAAGGGAAAAAACAAACCAATGGGACTACATGAAACTAAAAAGCTTTTGCACAGCAAAAGAAACCACCAACAAAATGAAAAGGGAACCCACTGTATGCGAGAACATATTTGCCAGTGTTATATCTGATAAGGGGATAATTTCTAAAATATATAAATAACCTATATACTCAACACTGGGAAGACAAACAATCCAATGAATAAATGGACGAAGGCCCTGCCCAGGTAGCTCAGTTGGTTAGAGCAGCATACTCCCCGGTCAGGGCACATACATGAGTCAGCAAATGAATGCATGAGTAAGTGGAACAACCAATCAATGGTTCTCTCTCTGTCTCTCAAATCAGTAAAAAAAAAAATGGACAAAGGACCTGAATAGACACTTCTCCAAAGAAGACATACAGGTGGTCAGTAGGCATATGAGAAAATGCTCAATGTCACTAATCATCAGAGAGATGCAAATTAAAACCGCAATGAGGTATCACATCATACTGCCGGAATAACTATCATTAGTAAATCAACAAACAAGTGCTGGCAGGCTTGTGGAGAAAAGGGAACCCTTGTGGACTGTTGGTGGGAATGTAGTCTGGTGCAGCTGCTGTGGAAAACAGAATGAAGTTTCCTCAAAAAATTAAAAATTAACTGCCTTTTGACCCAGTTATCCCACTTCTGGGAATAAATCCTAAGAATCCTGAAACACTAATTCGAAAGAATATATGCACCCCTTTGTTCATTAACTTTAATTTCCTTCTTTAAGGCCTTATATCCAAATGCAGTCACATTGGGAGTTAGGGCTTACAACATACAAGTTTTGGAAGGTTGTGATTTAGTGTATAACACATGCAGTGGTCTACTTTCTGTTCTCTCAGCACTGAACATTCTTTCCAAAGTTGTTTCCAATAAGATGATGGTCATGAACATATTTTTGTATAAAGGTTTTTTTTCTTTTGCACTCTGGCTTACAGCTAAATTCTCTAGAGTGGTGTAAGTAGGTCAAAGGATGTATTATTAAGACTATTGATAGAGATTGCCAAATTGCCTCCTAAAAAGGCTCTATACCAATTATACTTCCTCTAAGAATGTATGAGTGGCTGTTTTACTGTATCTTTGTCAGCATTAAAGTCTATATTAATTTGATATGCAAAAATAGAATCTTGTTTTAAGTGAATTTGAACATTGCAGAAAAATGTTAACATCATATTTTGCCTCTTGTTGTGGGGGTGGGTGAATTCATTGTCCATTTTCTTTGTCCATCTTTCTTATCAGGGGTATTATTATGTTTTCTTGATCAATTTGCATAAATAAATACATATATAAAACACAGTAATCCTTTCATGTTATTTGCTGCAAGTGTAATTTCCCAAATTGTTTGACTTTTAACTTTAGTCATCACAATTTTTTTCATCAAATGAGATTTTCAGTTTTAGGAAGTAAATTTCATTAGTATTTTGTACCTTCATCTATGACTTTTTAAGCTTTCAAAACCCTCCCCCAGTCAGACAAGAAAAAACACTTTTTTGTTAGGTTTATAGTGTTTAAGCATGTCTTCCATCTCACACTACTGACTGCTTATTCAGAAATACTGTCAAAAACATATGTTGTCGGGATGTGAATACAGTTAAATGTTCCTGTGATGTAGAACGGCACTGTCCAATAGAATTTTCTGTGGCGATAGAAAAGTTCTATATCTGTGCTGTCCAGTATGGTAGCACCTCGCCATATGTGGCTATTTGATGCGTGGTTGGTGCAACTGAAGAACTGAATTTTTATTTTAACTTTTAATGTAAATAAAAGTTAATGACAAATTAATTAAAAATAAATTTATTTAAATTTTAATTGAAATTAAAAACAAATTTAAATAGATCTACGACTTAGGATCGTTAATGTGATTTTGCCTTGTGTAACTGTGAATGGAGTGATCTAATTATGGTCCATTCTTCTTCCAAGGAAAGATACTCAAGGGAATGGTGTCTGTAGTGCCTAATTGACTATTGATCTATATATGGTTATTGCCCCCTTTTCCTCCTGATAAGGGGAATCAGCACAAGCAGTGTGTGTATATATGTGTGTGTTGGGGGAAATATTTAGCCACTGGAAGGCTGCTGGTAGAGTTCTTTTCTTTTGCATGTGCATGGATTCATAGTCAGTATCGTTAGTGGCCTTAGCAAAGCTGCCTCACTAAAGAAAGGGTATCTTTGGTAAGTTGCACCATATTTTCAGGCTTACCCCAGTTTTTACTTCTCTCTGTTACAGACGCTGCATTCAGGTAGTACATAAGCTACTCTGCTACCAGAAGAAGTGTAGAGTGCGCCTGCATTACACCTGGCGGGAACTCTGGTCAGGTAACTTTCTCCTTTTAATTCATCTTCTTTTCCTGTATCTTTTATGAGTGCTTAGACCTGGGCATAACATGAACTTTTTAAAAAACTTTTTAGTTTGTTTAGGATGCTTCTGTTTCATGTATATATTTTTTTTTGCCATTTTAGCCTTGTCTACTCCAGACCTGGGCATGTCACATATCTCTTCCATACTTTCTCTCATATTCCCTCTCCTCCCTCTATTTTTTGTCAGCTGTTAGAAACAATTGAATATTTCTTGAGTTCCAATGTATCTTATGAGTAAGAGAGAGGAGTCAGTACAAACTTGGATTCTTCCTCGATTCCATTTGGTAGCAGCATATGGACTGTCGGGAGGCTTCTGTGTGTTTCTTCAAGATGAGTAATCTCAGGAGGAATGTCATAGGGAGAGGGGGTGGAGAGGGGGCGGAGAGATGGGGGAATCCTGTTCTTTGTGTTACATCTGGCATTATTACTGTTTACAGACACTGTCAATTGTACCACTCCCCCTGTGCCAGAGACAAAAACAGCAAATTACAGTGTTTACTTTTGTCTTTGTATCCTTTTGGTAGCCCAGTAAAGTCACTGCTGTCCCTGCAGGCAGGAAGTGGCTCTTCTCTAAGGGTACAATTAATGCTGGCTTGCCACCCCTTTCTTTGGTGCAGTTTAATTGGAGCTTACAGGAAAGCAGAAGAGAGACATGTTCCCCGAGGCATTCACTTGCTGATAGATCCTGTGGCTTTCGTGACCTGATGGTACAATAAAGTCTTCTCCAGATAATTATAGTGATGAATGGTCACCCCTTGTGTGGGAGAGCTTCTCTGTGTTCTCAGAACAGGGGGGTGTCAGAGGCTTTTAAATAAAAGGGCCAGTAACCCCGCCCCCTTCCTTGGAATTTTTCTTACTTGTTGTGACATGTAGTTTCCTTCCAACCCAATTTGGCTTTCTAAATTTAGTCCTCCATAATGGGAAGTAGAGATCTTTAATTAATGGATTAGCAAGATCTTTGCAGTTACTGCCTAGATGGTGAAGGGGGAATAGGAGAAGAATAACACTAAGTGACAATAGTGGCATTTTCGTATTTTATAAAAGAGATTGTGTGAGAGTTTCAGACTGAGGAAATGTCAGAAGAGCTAAAGAGAGATCAAGAGATGGAAATGACTGAAGTTAGAATTTTTTTGGTAGGAACAAATTTTTTAAAGTTTTTTTAAATTTTATTCTCATTTGGGGGATGGGGAAAGGAGAAGGATGGAGGGGGGTGGAGAGAGAGAGACAGAGAGAGAGACAGAGAGACAGAGACAGAGAGAAGGAAAGAAAGAAAGAAAAACATCTATTGGTTGCCTCCTGCATGCATTCTGACTGGGGATCGAACCAGCAACCTAGGCATGTGCCTTGACTGGTATTCAAACTAGCAGCCTTTCAGTTATGGAACGACACTCCAACCAACTAAAAACCACACCAGCCAGAGTAAAACAATTCTTTTTAGTATAAAGGATTGCTGTGGTTGCCTATATATAGTTAGTTATGTGATTGTTAGGCTCTAAAAATATAAGATTAGAGAGAAACACAAAAATGGTGCCAATCTGTGGATGCTGGTACAGTTGTAGGACTTACAAGTACAAATGGTTCATGTATATAGCTGGAACGAAGTTCCACATTGCAGTACTGAAGAGTTGGTGGTAATAGTTGTTTCTGCTTGCTTTTGATTCCCTTCTGGTTTTATTTTCTTTTATTCTATTTTCTTTCTTTTCCATCCTAGCTCTCCCACCTCTGGCTTCTGGGATTTCTCTGGCTTTTCTCCCATGCTCATCATCTGTTGTTCTCTTCCTCGTTGCTGTATTCCATTGCCTTTCTACATTACCTTCTGCTGTTCACTCTGGCTGCCTCCCTGGAGCCTTGGGCTTCTCATTGCCTACCTCTGCCTTGTATCCTGTCCTTTGTGCTATTGTTGTCATACATTTTACTTTTGCATAGGTTGTAAACCCCACAATGCATCACTATCCTTTTGTTTAAAGAGGCAATTATCTTTTAAAGAAATTTAAAAATGTCTTTTATATTTCTTTTCTGACTCTTAACATTTGCCCATTCTGGCTAGGAAATTATGGGGCAGGAGACCATTCTGTGTTGTTGGTCAGTTGACTTTATGTCTTTGAGTACTTTCTGTGATGCCAGCTCTGTTTGTACAGCAGTTATGTGCTATCTCAGAACTGATTGATTGACATTCTAAGGCCCTTGGTAGGTTGACAGGAGGTATATATGAGTGTTATTAGTGAGAGCCTGGATGACTGCTTGCTTCTAAGGGGTAGGCGTTAGTGCTAGAGCTCTCTGCCAGCTGAGGTTAGCTCCTTTTCCTATATAGGCTGGATGAGCCCTTTTGGAACCCTGGCTCCATGTGTTTGTACATTGCATATACAGTGAGATACAGAGCAGGTGTTAAGGAAAGCTTCAAAATACTACACTACATGTGATGTATCAGCCCATAATAATGTGTAGTATTGCAATCAGTGAATATAAATGTGGCTCTGGTGGATCCACCCACTCGTTGGCTGGTGCCACCCCTCATGATGGTATGCCCATGTTTTCACTCTTTCTTTGCCTTCTAGACTTAGGGATTCGAGGGAGGTGTGTGAAACTCATAATGGCAGATATGCTTACATGTGCAGATGCTTGCCCATACATGTACTACAACCCTTAATAGAATTTTATTTATAAATGAGACTGGTAAGGCATATGTGTTGTTAGATTGGACAAACAGAAGTCCTTGGGTGTCTAGGAAGCAGTCGGCTAGGGTCCAGAAGCCTTTGTTCTTGGGATGTGTGTGTTTAGAATCACTGCACCTTGGGTAGTGATTTTTACTTGTATTTCTATGCTGTTGACTACAGTAGCTTTTTGTTATGGGGGAGGTAGCCAAAGGTCCCTATGTAAATTCTTTTTTTTTTTTTTTTTAATCCTCATTTGAGGTCATCTTTTCATTGTCTTTAGAGAGAGAGGAAGGGAGAGAGAGAAACATCAATGCAAGAGATAAACATTGATTGGCTGTCTCCCATTCACCCCTGGACCAGGGATCACACTCACCTGGATCGGGGATCAAACCTGCAATGCAGGCATGCACCCTGACTGGGAATTGAGCCTGCAGCTCTTTGGCTGTGGGATGACACTACAATCAATAGAGCCATACCAGCCAGGGCCCTATGTAAATTCTTATATGGAATTTACAGCCTTTTTCTAATGGACAAAGAGAATCCAGCTGTGTTAATTGGGGATTTAATTCTGCCTGATATGTTGGTTTTATGCAAGCCCTGACCTACTCCCTGTTGCCACCGTCTATTTATATGACGCCTGTCACCATGGTATCTGAGTGTGTGGGGAAATATATTTAGGCTAACTGCAGCTAGAATATGGAAAGGACTCTCTTGGTGCCCTCTTTTCAGCAATTGCTGTTTTTCACTAAGTTGTGGCAAGTTCAGAAGCTCTTCTCTGACCTCTAGGCTCCCCAGGTCTCCTATTTTGAGTAGAGCAAAAGGTTAGGTCTTAAAACTCTCCTCTCATACAGATAGAAAAATGGGTTTTAGGATAAGATTCTAGTAAAATAGCTTTTTTACCTTTGAGAATATAACGAAAGGTGTGATTTTTGTGTCCAGAAAAATGTCTATTTGCACATTCATATTATAATTTCAGAGGTAATTTCATGTAATTTCAGGAAGTTCATGGACCCTCTGAGAGCCCCTTCATGATTCCATGTTAAGGATTCCTATCTTAATTTTAGGTTCCATGGACTCCCAATTAATTTTTTTCACAGAACATCTGTGAAACAATTTAGTATTTTGTTAAATATTTTTTAAAGATTTTATTTATTTATTTTTAGAGAGAGGGGAAGGGAGGGAGAAAGAGCGGGAGAGAAACATCAGTGTGTGTTTGCTTCTCACATGCCCCCATGGGGAACCTGGCCCACAATCCAGGCATGTGCCCTGACTAGGAATGTGCCCTGGCATGTGGCCAGGCATGTGCCCTGACCAGTGACCCTTTGGTTCACAGGCCAGCATTTAATACACTGAACCACACCAGCCAGGGCTTGTTAAATATTTTTTCATGTACTTACTGATCGCACTGCATTCCTCCTGGGAACTTTAGCTTAGCAGTCTCCTCTCTTGGTCACTATGCTTTATTTCCTGTGTCTTCCTATGGCACACGAGCTTCTGTTTCAGCCTGTCACATTGTTTTGCTATGTTTGCACATGCCCGTACTATGTTTTATTTAAATATATATCCTCTCAGAAAAGTTCCCAGAGGGCAGGGTTTGTGTTTTAATTGTTGTTTCATCCCCAGTATACCACTTGGCTTATGATAGGGGCTCAGAGAACATTTGAAAGAGTAAATAAATAGATACGTAGAATTTCCATTAGTGATGAATCAACATTCTCCTAAAGCAGCACAACTTGTGTTTGGACCTCAAAACAATAACACCAACCATAATAACATAACCCATTAGGATGTCTGTTGTCAAGTTTCTGTTGAGCTAACTTCATCACCTTTAAAAAAATTATTGATATTAGGAGAAAGAAGAAGGGCGGGGGGCGGGGGAAAGAGGGAGAGGGAGAGAAAGAAACATTGATTTGTTGATGCATTTCACTGGTTGATTCTCATATGTGCCCTGACCAGGGATCAAACCCACAGTCTTGGCATATTGGGACACTGCTCTAACCAACTGAGCTACCTAGACAGGGTGACTTCATCACCTTTTAATTTGAGTTACTGATGTGAAAGGGAGTGGTGGGTAATTTCTCTCTCTCTCTCGTCTCTTTCTTCCTTACCTACAGATACATGGATTGCTTTTAACCAAGTAAAAATGGAAACTGATGGTTTCCAAGCCATTAATCAAAGAATGAGTAGAATGTTTAGAGAGAAGCATATAGTTGTTGGAGAGGGAAGTCCTTGAACAGAGCTTCATGGAGTCGGCCTATTTTACTTCCACTTCAGGCAGAAGGGGCATTGGGGAGGCAGCCTGCATTTAAATAATGTAGCTTTCCATAGTCTAAAAACGTGGGTCAATATAAAGGCAGATATATACTGGTGTTTTATATTTGACATTTATTTGTGGATTACAGTCCTTTTTACCCTTTCACTCTGCTACATCCCTGTATGATAAGTCATTATTTTTGTCACCATTTGTTGGGGAAAGGAGTGGAGGCCCAGAAGGGTAAATGACTTGCTAAGGATCCTGGAACCAGACACTAAACAGAGTCATGATTAGAACTTAGAGTTCCTGACTCCTTTGCTCAGACGCAGATCACTAGGCAACATTTGCCTCCCTGCAGGAAGAAAGGCCCCTAAAGCCCCAAAACAATCTGTTCAGCTCCACTGTGCTAAAGAGCATCCAAAGCATTCACAGCTTTGTGAGAAAGAGAGAAATTGCACATTGCATGACCTTTCAGATACCTGCTGGGAAAATGGAAAACCCAGAGAGTGCCACAGCTTTTTGGATCCAGCTAGCTCCCCCATCATTGGCAGAAGCCTATGACTGACTTCATGGTTCAGGTACACCATGAGACTAGAAATTGAGAGCCTTTCTTTGGAAGAAAGTTGTAGTGTAGGTATTGTCATACGGGACTGAAAATTTTCAAGAGAAAGAATGATCTGAGCCATGGATTTATCCGGCAGTTCCTGAATAGGTATAGCTTTGACTATTTGGTAGTCCCTCCTGATTTTGGGAAACTATCCTTTGAACTTTGAAGTGTCTGCTTTTTTTAGTTTAGTTTCTTTCTTAAACTTTATATCGATTTAATTATAGACTCACAGGAAGTTGCAAAAATAGTACAGAGAATTTTTGTGTCCTTTACCCAGCTTCCTCCAGTAGTGACATCTTATATAACTACGTTATTGCTTCTTTCAGTTTTGGAGAGGGTGTCCAGGTGGGAAAGAACATAGCAGTAAACAACCAGAGTAGATGGAAAGAGAAATTTTGCCAGCTACTATTGCTGTTTGTTTTTTAAATTGCTTTTTAAAATTGTTCTTCCTCTTTCCCCCCAATTTTCTCTGATTTAGGGGAATATGTTACAAGACGTATGCTAGGCT
The DNA here is from genome assembly GCF_019186645.2 of Phyllostomus hastatus. Classification (NCBI taxonomy): domain Eukaryota; kingdom Metazoa; phylum Chordata; class Mammalia; order Chiroptera; family Phyllostomidae; genus Phyllostomus; species Phyllostomus hastatus. The sequence continues at coordinate 14,269,219 of NW_025334004.1, read as the reverse complement.
TGACGTACCTAATTAAGACTGCTCTAGTTTGCAAGTGCAGAGATGGGGGCTTTTATCTTCTGTGGATAATCAGTTTTTCCTCAAAGTTAAAGTATTCTAATATAGGTCATGAGAACATATTTCTCTGTTTCCATGATTTTGTTATGAAAAATTCTGTACAGCAGTATAGAAAGCCCAGGACTGGAAAAGAATGCTGGGAAGCTATTTTTTTTCCTTCAATTCGCCACATTTGGCTAAATCCAGAATTTACACTATTTTGAATCTTTTTCGCATCTCAGAAACTTGGCAGAAGCAAAAGATAAGAATTTCTAACAGGTTTAGCCTGTTAGAGGGAGAAAAAGATTCCCACCTAAAAACCCCTAAGAGTGAGCAATCTCTGTTCTTTTCTCTGCACATGAAGTCATCTCCTATCCGGAGGCCCGTTAGCATCTCATCAACTTAGAGAGACAGAGGGAAGAGTGGCTGTGCTTTCGTTGCTGTGCCTGTCCTAGTTCTAAAGGAGCCTACCATTTAGTTTCATTGGTATCTTCATTCTCTGGATCTGGGTGAGCAGGACAGGTCTGTTACTGTTTTCATTCATTTTGACAGAAAGTAAAGTTTTTGGATCTATATCAGATACATGGCCTCATTGACTGTTAGATTTTTTAAAGAGAGATTTTGGCTATCTCTTAATTGGGCAATGTTGGAAAAAATAAGCAGGTGGTATAGGGTTCTAGAAGAAGGCAGTGGCCTTTGAGCATGCTTATTTAGAGGCAGCTACACAGGAATGAGGTGTATGGGATCCTGCATTTTCCAGAGTCTAAGTTGCATGTGGGAACTTTCACATAAAAGCTCATTTTCATGATGAAGAAGAGGGTGGGTAGTAACTGTGAGGATTGCAGCGTTCCGAGTAAATGGGGAATTGGAGGTAGTTGAGACCCGGGTTTTCCCTTTTAGCAGATGCACTTCAACAAGGAAAATGGTAAGACAGAACCTAACTTCCATTTAAAGAAAGGGCTTTCTTTTTCTTCCAGTTCATCTAGAGGTGTGTGAAGCCCTTAGACAGTTCAGCCTATGGATGTACTGACCTTTCTTTTTATTGTGGTATAAAATACACAGAACGTAAAATCTACTACATTAGCCATTTGTTAAGTATACAATTAAGTGGCACTAAATATATTCATATTGTCGTGCAGCCATCAACATCATCTTTTCCCATAACTCTTTTCATCTTGTAAAACTAAAACTCTGTACCCATTAAACAGTAATGCTCCAGTCCCTCCTTCCCTCAGCCCCTGGCAACCACCAGAGTCTGCTTTCTAAGTATGCCATGTAAGTGGAACCATTGTGAGGCTTATTTCCCGTAACATAATGTCCTTAAGTTTTGAGAAATCAGATCCTGCCCCTTTCTCAGAGTTTGCTGGTTTTGTCATTGTTTTTCTTTTCAACTTTTAAAAAGATTTTATTTATTTATTTTTAGAGAAGGGAAAAAAAGTGAGAAAGAGAGGGAGAGAAACATGGATGTGTGAGAGATACATCAGTCTGTTGCCTCTCGTATGCACCCCGGCTGGAAATAGAACTGGCGACTTTTCGCTTTATGGAATGACGCTCGGCCAACTGAGCCACGCCAGTCAGGGCTTGTTACTGATTTTGTTTTTGTTTTTGTTTTTTACAGATTTTATTTATTTATTTTTAGAGAGAGGGGAAGGGAGGGAGAAAGAGGGGGAGAAACATCAATGTGTGGTTGCCTCTTGTGCACTCCCCACCCAGGACCTGGCCTGCAACCCAGGCATGTGCCTCTATGGGAAATTGAAATCTAACCGAGACCCCTGGTTGCAGGCCAGCACTCAATTCACTGAGCCACACCAGCCAGGGCTGTTTCTGTTTTTGTTTTTTTGATTGTTGTAGGCTGTTTGTGCTGAGGATCAGCTGGAGCTGTAAACTTAATGTCTTCTTGGGTCTCTTCTGAGCCTTTTCTTGGGCATGCACTGTCACTTTCTGACTTTCCTTGTATGTGCAGTTGTTTTTGAATGTCCTAGTCTTTAATGTCTGGTTTTCTAAAGGGGGAAAGTGAAAAATGAAGGTCGAGGGTGGGGGGAAAGGAGTACTGGCCCTTTAAGTCTCCTTAAGTCACTTATCTGGAGGGAGAAGTGCTCGCAACAAAGGAGGAGGTGCAACAACAATGGCTGCCCACCTCTTTGCACTCCTCAGTTAGCACCAGAGCACATATCCCCAATGTTAGGAGGACAGGGTCGTTTTTTGCCCACCCTAGCTTCCACAAGCTGTGTGCAAGCTGCTCCAGGAACAAGTACACAGGTTTTGCCACATGGCTGAGGGTAGGGGATGGGTAGCTGTACTGTGCCAAGAACTGAAATTGACTGAAATTAACCAGAATATACTATCCAAGTCTTTTGGAAGCTGCAAATCTTCATCGGAGTCCAGAGTTCCAGAACAGTGAATCAGACAGATTCTGCCAGAGCAATTATGGTCTAGGTGGGGAGAATCCTAATGCTTCCTACTTTTCTGTCTTCCCAGAATCCTCCCGCTGGATGGATTCTTTTGTGCAATCTTCACCTGGAAAGGTTCATAGCTGGCAAACAAAGCCATTTCATTCTCTTATTTGATTCATTGGCCTGTTTTAGTGAGGTGTTTGGGTTTGCAGCCAGACAGATGCCTATATTCTGAGAAGCCACCTAGTGTGTTTTTAAATTATTCTACTGATAGGTGCTGGCATCTTAGTCCTTCCTGTGCCACTTTGCTGATTGACAGTGAACCTACTGATTGCTGGCAATGTCCCTGAGTAGTTGGTGATTTTATCCAGAGATGCTAGAATTGGCTAGAGTTTATATGCCTCTGGGGTTTTAAGAGGCATTGGCTTGTTACACTAGTGCTATTTCTAGTCTGTCCTTTGAGTTCCTCTACCTTTCTCCTAAGCAAGTGATATGTTAATATTTCTCTCCTCTCAGTCACTATGAAATTATTTATCCATTTTCCCTAATGAGCGGGTTTTGATTTGGGATCTGTGGCATCTCATCCTAGCTCCCTGCCAGGCCACAAAATAGGGCCTGGCAGAGTCTTGTCTTTGCTTTGTATCTCTTTCTCTTCATAGTGTGTAAAAGCTGTTCAAACAGGCATCTCTCCCTGGCCTGATTCTTCTGAGACATTTACTTGTGCTCTGCTGGAGGTTCTCTGTCTCCTTCCTGTTTTTAATCTTATTTAAATGTCATTCACTTGGGTTTGTAATTAAACCTCCCCACTGCTTCTCTGAGGCAGGCATCTGAGGTACCACTTAATTGTGAATTTCTGTGGTTGGCTTGTTCCTCCGTGCACCTGGTTTACCTCAATGTGGGGGACAGGTTTTAGTCCTGGGTAAGTTCCCATATTCATTATTCATTCTACTCTCCTACATGGCAACACAATTTGCTGTAGCCTTCTTTCTCTCTCCTTGAATTCAAAACAAGATAGAAAAAAATCTGGGAAAGTCTTTATTATGTGGGGGTATGTAAATACTAGGAGCACTTCGGCAAACAAGGCTCCTCGTGGGGTGAGAATCCTGTGTAAGGTGGCAGGATTCTCAGATGACGTTACTGAGCTCTTCTCATTTGAAAAATAGATTGGTTGTCTCTTGTCTCTGGGAATTCCCTTGGGACTCCAGGAACCATCAAGGTATCTGTTCCTGGCTCAGCTTCCCAGAACCTGTACACTGTCCTTTATTTCACCTGTGTCCGCCTACACTCAAGGCAGTAGCGTTGTACACTACTACCATACTTTATGCACAGGGCTCCCTAAGGAAAGGAGCTTGGTCCAAAGCTAAGTTGCCTCTAGTACAGAGTCAAAAAGAGGCAGCAATTGCTGTCAATTTGTAGTTCTTGAAAAAAGAGCCCAGCAACTAAGTTTTCAAAGTGCCTGGTGGAAAAGACCTTCCAACGAAGAAACTGTGTGTGGAGCACCTACTGCCCTATAACTTAAACATATTGAATGTGTAATGTAGTACCTCAAATATTGCACTGACATAACTTCTCTATTTTTCATTCAGGTTAGGAGAATTTGGAGCCAGGTATCTGGAGCCTCATGTAATAGAGATAGCAAAGATTAGGAGTCAAACCCAGATCCCCAGTGGTTTTTTAGAATATTGTTAATGCATCACTGTACTGGGGGCTTTGTGAACTTGGATGATTACTCTGAAGACTGCCATAGGGTTGTCTTGAAGGCTGCTCAGGGTTCATTTTGAATTTGCATCCCTGCCCAAGAGTTCACCGTTGTCTGTTAAATGAGTATACTCGGCTCCTTTCCTTGTTCCATGGAAGAGGAGACACCTTTATATGTTTGGCCCCATACTTAGAACTGTTTACCATGATGTAAATGTCAGCTGATAATCAGTGACACTGAAGTTATAGAAAGTTGGGATGGAGCATTTGCGGGGATCATGGTAGTGTTTGTGGAAAGGAAAACATTGATCTCTCTTTTTTTAACATAAAATTTTTATGTGTACAGTTCAGTAACACTAAGTAACACCCATTGGTGTGCAACCATCTCCACCTTCCATTTCCAAAATTTTTCCATCTTCCCAACCTGAAAGTGTTAGTTTAGCTCCAACTGGCTATGTGGCTTTGAGTAACTTACAAAACCTTCCTGAATTTCAATTTGGTCACCTGTAAATTGAGACCATTAATACCTACTTCATTGGATAGTTAAGATGATTCAGTGAGAATAATGTACTTTAAGTGCTTTACATAATGCCTAGCACCTAGCAGGCACCTAAAAAATGTTACCTCACTTGCTATTTGTGATCATTGTGTTTCTTCCTTAGAAAAGAGATGAATGCAATTTGGGGGAGGTGATTTCTATAGTTAAGTGTCTCAAGGTATGGGGTAGAGGGCAGTAGTAAAGAGGAGGGCTTGCAATACTTAGTTTCTGGCACAAGTATTAACTTGTAGTTTTTGTCACTCAGCAGGGAGATATGATGCATTCCTCTATTTGATATGTCTGTCTGGCCTTGGTGTTTTGGGGCAGCTTGGTCCTAGGGCTGTGGAGGATGAAGGCCAATAAGAATTGTCTACTAAGGCCTAGAAAGTCTTGCTCACCAAGCTAGTCCTCATCCAAAAAGATACTGTCTGTAATAAGCTGTGCCATTCTGGTTTTTGGGGATGAGCAGTCATAGTTCACCTAATGGACAAACCTGTTTATGCAGTACTGAGTTTCTATAGCATAGGCTATTCTTCTTTGGAAATAACTTAGACTACGGGTCAAGTCTTTGGTGAGGAGGAGTTTGTGTTAGTCTCTTCTCCCCTGCTTCCTTTTTAAAATTATCATGTACAAATTTGAAACAGTAAATCAAAAGCTTAAATTAGAAAGAAAAAAAGTACATCTTGCTCCATTCTCTTTATAATGACTACATGTATTGTACTTAATACCAAACTCTTAGAAGCATGTGACTAATTAACAGTACTATGTTTATACAACCAACTCCTTATCTATTCTAGTTATCTTAACTCTTTCCTCTATGTACTGCTACTTCTGTGACTGTCTTTGGAACAGTTTGGTTGGTAATGTGCCCAGATGGCACAAAGGAGACAAGTAGATCAAGGGCAGTTTTCTAAAAATGTGTTTGTGTGGAGAGTGGTGAACCAGGAGCCAGCCAGCTCTGTTCTACTTGTGTGTTGGCACTGAGATCCTTAGTGCCAGTTCTCTACTGCCCTTAAACCTGCCCCTGACATGAGGCTTTTCTCTTTTCTGGCCTGTAGTTAAACCCTATGCAGAGCTCTATAACGTAGTAACTGTCAGTGAGCCTGGCTATTAATTGTTTATTCCCACTTCTTTGTTTCAGTTCAGATTTTGCATAAAGAAAGGGGTATCTTGGCTCTCTGTAAAGTCCAGATCAGTCACATCCCATGTGCAGGATATAATTTTGAAGGCAGTAACACTGAGCGAGGGAAATAAGAAGTTTTAGTTGACAGTTATATGCTATTTTCTTTTTATGTTTACCAGTTTATTGTAAGTAATATTATAAAGGATACAGAGGAACAGCCAGACGAAGAGGTACATAAGGCGAGGTCTTGAAGTGTTGAGATCTCAGGAGCTTCAGTTTCCAATGAGTTGGGGTGCATCACCCTCCTTGTATGTGGATGTGTTCACCAACCCAGAAGCTCTCTGAACCCTGTTTTGTTTTAATGGAGGCCTTATTACATAGGTATAATTGGTTAAATCATTTACCATCAGTGATTGAACTCGATCTCCAGCGCTTCTCCTCTGCCTCAGAGGCAGACAGAGCTGAAAGGCTTTTGTGTTTTTTTTTTTACATTTTTCAAAATATGTTTTATTGCTTATGCTGTTATAGTTGTTCCATTTTTTCTCCCTTTTATCCCCCTCTGCCCTGTACCCCCCTTCCCTCTAGCATTAGCTCCCACCTTAGTTCATGTCCTTAGGTCATACATTAAGTTCTTTGGTTTCACCATTTCCTATACTGTTCTTAACTTCCCTCTGTCTATTTTGTACCTACCAATTATGTTTCTTACTCCCTGAACCTTCTCCCGCATTCTCCCTCTCCCTCCCCCCCTCAAGAACCCTCCATGTGATCCCCATTTCTGTGATTCTGTTCCTGTTTTAGTTGTTTGCTTTGTTTTACTTTTTGTTTTAGATTTAGTTGTTGATAGTTGTGAGTTTGTTGTCATTTTACTGTTCATAGTTTTGATCTTCTTTTTCTTAGATTAAGTCCTTTTAACATTTCATATAAGGGCTTGGTGATGATTGAACTCCTTTAACTTTACAGTGTCTGGGAAGCACTTTATCTGCCCTTCCATTCTAAATGATAGCTTTGCTGGATAGAGCAATCTTGGATGTCGGTCCTTGCTTTTCATGACTTCGAATACTTCTTTATAGCTCCTTCTTGCTTGTAAGATTTCTTTTGAGAAATCAACTGATAGCCTTATGGGAACTCCTTTGTAAGTAACTGTCTCCTTTCCTCTGCTTTTAAGATTGTCTCCTTATCTTGGGTCATTTAATTATGATGTGTCTTGGTGTGTTCCTCTTTGGGTTCAACTTGTTTGGGATTCTCTGAGCCTCCTGGACTTGTATGTCTATTTCTTTTGCCAGATTGGGAAAGTTTTCCTTCATTATTGTTCAAATAAGTTTTTGTTTTCTTGCTCTTCCTTTTCTCTTTCTGGCTCCCCTATAATTCAGATGTTGGGAAGTTTAAAGTTGTCCTGGAGGTTCCTAAGCCTCTCCTCATTTGTTTGAATTCTTTTTTCTTAATCCTTTTCTGGTTGAATGTTTATTTCTTCCTTCTGGTCAAAATCATTGATTTGAGTCCCAGTCTCCTTCCCTTCACTGTTGGTTTTTCTTTATTCTACTTTACATAGTTCTAATTTCTTCCTTTATTTTGTGGCTGTATTCAATCAAATTCTGTGAGCATACTGATTACCAGTGTTTTGAACTCTGCATCAGATTGGTTGTCTATCTCCTTGTCACTTAGCTCTTTTTCTGGAGTTTTGATCTGTCCTTTCATTTGGGCCATATTTCTTTGTCTTGGTGCACCTGTTACATTGTAAGGGGCAGAGCCTTAGGTATTCACCAGGGCGGGGCAAACCTGTCACTGCATTTTGGTGCTGTATGTTGGGGAGGGGTCCATGAGGGAACAATGGTGCTTGCTCAGCTCTTGCTGCACTTTCAGTCACTTCCCCTGCTACCAAGAAGCAAATTGGGCCCTTCTGGTGCTGATTCCCTGGTGAGTGGGCTAGTGTACGTTCTAGGACCCTGCAGACCACTCCAAAGGACCCTCCTGTGAGATTGGAAGTTTCTCCCACTGCCTCAACCCCCACAGGTTCTTATAGCCAGATGTTTTGAGGCTTTCTTTTCCTACACTGGAACTCTGGATTGCACGGTCTGTCTCTCCCCCCAGTTGTTCCTCTCAGTTTATCGGCACTCTCAGCTGCTGCCTTGCCCCATGTCTTTCTGCCTGGCTGTCCCTCTCCACCCCTCCTACCGGTCTGGATGAATGTTTCTTCTTTAACTCCTTGGTTGTCGGACTTCCATACAGTTTGATTTTCTGGAAATCCTGGTTGTTTTTTGTTTTTAAATTGGTTGTTATGCTTCTTTTGGTTGTGTGAGGAAGTGAAGTATATCTACCTACACCTCCATCTTGGGGGCTGAATGTTTTAACCCCTGTTTTGTTTTGTTTTATTTTGTTTAAGATACTAGGAGAGAAAGCAGAAACAAATGGAGAGAGGTGTGTGAGAGGTGAGATTTAAAGGAGAGAGATGAGAGTACCTATAGAGGGCCTGTTGAGATGGTTTATGCTGAGAAAAGCTACTGGGAGTCTTTAGGTTTTGAGAGTGAGCAGTAGAGAGAGGTAGGAATGAGTCAGTAAACACCTGTACTCTCACTAGCTGAGGACTAAGAGAAAAAAGGAACCAAATATTACACAAAAATAGCCTGGAGCAGCTGGTAGGTGGAGAAAGTTATGAACCAGAGTCCAGAGAAGTGTTGCTAGCAGTAGAATCAGCAAGTCTCAGCATACCATTTACAGGCAAGTTTCCTTGCCTTTAACATTTAATTGCATCTGGCACCTTTATTTGTTTAATCTTACCTTAATGGAATGGTAGGAAAAAACACTAAATAGGAGATCAGTTTTTAGTCCCAATTTAGTCCCTAGCTATTTGGGGTGTTGGAAGGGTGCTGGAGGTGTTTTCTAATCCAAAAATAAGGGCATTGGATTAAATGGCCTCTAAGGTCCTTTCTGGCTCTAAAATATCTGTTACCAGCCTCATCCCATCAGGTCAGAGGATAGAAGACAATGTGTGTAGTAATGCATTGAACACTGAACAGTTGATAGAATGACTACAGAGTCAGGGGAATGATGAAGGGGAAAAATGCACTATTTCATGGGATATTTGGGGCATTTTCTGTTGGAGAGGAGTGTGGTCCCTGATGTCAGAGGCTTGTGGGGGCCCATTTTAAGGTTGCTTTGTTCATTTTAGCTGCCTAGTAAACTCCCTTGCAGGGGTGTCCACCCTGTGGCCCGTAGGCCACATGCGGCCCAGGATGGCTATGAATGCGGCCCAACACAAAATTGTAAATTTACTTAAAAATTATGAGATATTTTGGTGATTACGTGTTGCAATGTCACAAAATCAGAATGGCCTAAGACAGCTCTTCTTCTTCCACTGTGGCCCAGAGATGCCAAAAGGTTGGACACCCCTGGTAGAGAATGGCTACTTCCAGTTGATAAAACCTTGGCTTTCTTTCGGCGGGGAGACGGGAGGTCTGACCTACATTATCAACGGCAGAATGCAGGTATTCCCGGCACTGCCTTTCAGTAGTGCCGTGCCAGACTGTCCTTCTCACTACTTTTCGGCTCTGCTGATGTCTCTTGCAGTTGGGACACAGGTCGCCTCTCGGATTGTGCCAGAATTGCTGTCTTCCTCCCCTAATATATATCACTTTGTCATCCCTGACTCTGAGTCCCAGACATCAAGACTAAGTGTAGTCCTGCAGAGGGGCAATAAATCATTGTTTCCACTGCCTTTTCTCTAGGTTTGGTGTCCCTTAATTACCACATAACCACTGCTGAAGTTGCATCTTTGGGCTGTGTGTGCTATATTTGTGTAAAAGCTGCCTTGTCTTTCTACCCATTGTTTTGCAGAGTGCTACGTGTGCTACCTGTCCTTTCCTCTTTTCTCCTGTGAGTTTACAGACAGTGTTCGTGAGGTGATCTATTCATCAACAGGGCTTGTCTACACTCCTGGGTAGTGGGTGGCGCGGACAGCCCTTAAATAACTCAGCAAAGTGATCTTCATTAACAAGAGAGGTGTTGGCTCTGCTAGTCCTTTTTATATGAAGCTAGTCCCCTTCATTCTCTCAGTGCCTGGTAGGGGCTAAGCAGGTTGTATGATCCAGAAAGGCCTCCCATGAGCTTTCTTTTTGGTCCAGTCCAGCAGATCACTTGTTAACAGACCATATCAAAAGGGCCTGCTGCCTTTCATTTGCTTTTCCATTATGAAACCTCCAAGAATTTGAGATGGGGCAGGGGTGAAGAGTTCATAAATGAGGATATCTACCTCCTTTCATCCCTAGCAAGGCTCTGCTGCTATTTGAAGGGAAGGTTCAGGCTTTAGAAACAGAATGTAGACGGGCTCTTGTACTTTTCCTTGCCTGCTGCTGCTTTACTGTAACTGTGCTTTTAGAGGATGAGGATGAGGGTGAGGGGTGTTGTGTGGCAGGCAGCAAGTGTTCAGAGAATCTTACTCCTACTCATTATTCCCTGCTGTTTCATATCAAAGCCCATGTCTCTTCTCTAAGAGTAGTAAACTTCACACAAAGCTCAAACTGAATGGGGGAATTGACTTCTTTGCTAGCAAAGGAGCAGATATGGCCTTAGAAAAGGAGAGGTCAAGCCTTTTTTTGTGTCTATGGAAGTGAGGAGAGTTGAGGAAGAGAAGACGGGGGACCACCAATTGCTTTCAGCTGCTGAACCCCTTTAAAAATTTTTTTAAAAAATTCTCACCTGAGGACGTTTTTTAAATTGCTTTTAAAAAGAGAGTCAGGAGTGGGAGGAGAGAGAGAGAAAGACAGAAACAGAGAAACATCGATATGAGAGAGAAACATTGACCGGGCTATATGTGCCCCGACCAGCAATCAAACCCACAACCTGGGTATGTGCCCTGACCAGGAATCGAACCCATGACCCTTCATTCTACGAGACGATGCTCCATCCAACTGAGTCATGCTAGCCAGAGCTGAACACTTCTTTTTTTTTTAATATATTTTATTGATTATGCTATTATAGTTGTCCCATTTTCCCCCTTCACTCCCCTCCGCCCTGCACACCTCCTCCCACCCACATCCCCCCCTTTAGTTCATGTCCATGGGTCCTATAAATGATGAACACCTTCTTTATAGATTCCCATCAAATAGGGGTGCTAAGACAGAACCAGTAGTCATGATGGGCACAGAAGCAGAATTCATTTCCTAGTCCTTGGTGAAAGAGTACAAGGAAATTAATAATTTCTTTTATGCTTAATATTTACTTGCAAAATGTCTTTAAAGCTGCTCTGCTAACCTAGGCACTTGGTAATCTCTTTATTGAGATTGCTTGGGTTTTGGCAATCTCTGTCCTCATTAGGGATTATCAGGCAGAAAAGGACCTTTTTGGTACATGTTGTCATGGTTGAGAAAGGACAGAGCAGAGCTGCTCTTTCTTTTTGAATACAGGGCACAGTTAAGGGCTTTTTTTTTTTTCTTTTTTTCTTCATGAGCTCTCTTCCCATCCCAAGCTGAAACCCAGGTGTGAGTTCTATAATATAGCTGGCACATCTGGTGACCAGTTAGAATTAAAAAATGTCCCTCTTAGTAATGATGTTTGAAATAGGTACATAGTTGAAACTTGGTGACATGAGATGCTAGCAGCCTAGGGAGACAGGGGGACATTCATTTTGACCTGTAAATTGTGCAAATTTGATGGGGAAATCACCATGCAGGAGTAAATTTAGAACACTTAAGATGTATTTTATAGCCCTGGCTGGCATAGCTCAGTGGATTGAGCGTGGGCTGTGAACCAAAGCATCGCAGGTTCGATTTGCAGTCAGGGTACATGCCTGGGTTGCAGGCCATGACCCCCAGCAACCGCACATAGATGTTTCTCTCTCTCTCTATATATATATCCCTCCCTTTCCTTTCTAAAAATAAGAATAAGAATAAAACCTTAAAAAAAAGATGTATTTTATGGTCAAATTGCTGAGCTTAACTACTATTTAAGTGGCAAAAAGAAGATTTTTAAAAACTACCTATGAAGCCCTGGCTGGCGTAGCTCAGTGGATTGAGCGTGGGCTGCGAACCAAAGTGTCGCAGGCTCGATTCCCAGTCAGGCCACATGCCTGGGTTGCAGGCCACAGCCCCCAGCAACCGCACATTGATGTCTCTCTCTCTCTCTCTCTCCCTCACTTCCCTCTCTAAAAAATAAATAAATAAAATCTTATTAAAAAAAAAACTACCTATGAGCAGATAAGCAGACATGTGCATGGGAAGGTCAGTGTTTTCTTCAAATATACTCATCTTACCTGCTTTTAAAAAGTGCCTAGTAGGTGTGACTCACTCATTCTAGCCCTATTTAGATTTCTGTAAAGCTAGTTGATTTTTATTGCTTTCATTTAACTTTATTAATAATGCTTTGAATAGCTTATTGATGTCTTTTTTTTTTTTTTAAGCCTTGATAAATTTGCTGAAGTTCCTTATGTCAAATGAGACTGTACTTTTGGCCAAACACAACATTTTTACGTTAGCCCTTATGGTGAGTAACAAAAAAATGTTTCTTTTTCTGAAGATAAACTTTAAGGCAGAGGTGGGTTGTTTTGAAACAGGAGCTGGGTTCTGGGGACTAAGCCATAGTGGAATCAAGCCTTTGTTTTCCTTTTGGATCAGAATCTCCATATTGTTGCCCACCCTCACCTGTGTCTTTAGCAAACCTGGGACTCTTCTCTTTTCATGAGAATATATTGTCTGGCAGTGGCAGGTATAAGTTAGGTCTCTATGTGTAAGTAGTGAGCCTTGGTCCCAGTTGAGAGACTACTACATTGCTATAGTACCTATGTTGGTACCTAGCAAAGTCTCTAGAGGTATTCTAGCCAGATCAGTGGTTCCATCATGTCTGTGTTTGGTTTCTGAGGGACACTGCAGATGCCTGCTTATCTGACTGGTTGTTTGGGGTGGTAGGAGGGCACTGTGCCATTTTATGATCTTCTCAGGTGTTCATAAATGTTTAACATTTTGGGGGAAACAGTCCTGATTTATATCTTTTTCTGATTTCCATGGTAAAACTATACCCACCATGGTCAGTTCCAAACTATTAACATGATATCCTGAATGCAGAGTTGGTGAAAGATGAGCAGTAACACATCGTTGTACGATATTCCCAACACACCAGATGGAAGCGGCATAAATTAACCTTAAGAGCACAGATAATACTAAAAGATAGAAAGTAATTAGGAAGGGACAAGACCTTCATTTTAATATAATTTATTGAATTGTAAGTTTATATAAATTATTTTTTAAGAATGACTTTGTTTACCGACTAGCTCACAAATTCCTGAAAATTTAACAATCAATCAGCTCTTGCAAGCCAGTAAGAGCTGGCTACAGTATACGAATAATAATACCCTTCCAGTCTTCATAGCATGATGCCTTTTGCTTATTTTTTAGATTGTGAACCTATTTAATATGTTTATCACATACGGCGACACCTTCCTGCCCACCCCCAGCAGCTATGACGAACTCTACTATGAGATTATCCGCATGCACCAGAGCTTTGACAACCTGTACTCCATGGGTAAGCTGTTTTTTCTTTTTACTCCTCTCCCCCTTTCCTTTTTGCTCCTCTCTCCGCATCAGCCGTGATTTTTGGCATATAAGAAGAAAATACTACAAAAGATTCTGTAGTTGCTTGGTGCCTTTTCTTGGCATAAAAATATTTTAGTCTTCTTTGCTCAGGGAAGGAGTATGTGGCGTTTTTTTGCCTTCAGGAACTCAGAATTTGTCTCAGTAGAAAGCTCGTTTGCAGCCGTATAGCCCTTTCTTGATGTTTGTGAGAGAAAGAGAGAGAGAGCAGGGAGGCTTGTGGTTTCAGTGAATGCAGTTAGATGGGAGTGAAAGAGTGGGTGGGAGCTGACAGCGGCAAATGGAAGAGCTTGGATCCCAAAGGAAGAACATTGTGTGATTAGAGAAGGTACAGGATTTTAAGGAGTTTTAATGTACCTATGTATTTTTAGCATAACAAGAGGAATTAGGCATTAAGATAAAATTTTGCAAACCTTTTGGTGATTGGCTCGCTGAAAATTTACTCTTTGGCCATAGTGTGTACAACGACGTATTTCTGAAAAGAGGTCGTGTATCCCTGTAAGTGTGAGTAAAGAGTCTAGTCAAACCTTGGAATTTGAAAGGTCAGGCAAGATTTCCGTTGATTGCATAGAAACAGAAATTCACTTAGTAAAGCTGTCTGTTAAAATCCCCAACTTACTAACTTTATTGAGATATAATTGGTATATACTGAACTGTACTCATTTAAAGTAGTACATACAATTTTTTATTAAGTTTTGCCATGTGTATATGTCTGTGATAGCTTCAGGCTTTAGCACCCATTAATAGATGAGTAAAGGTGTCTTTCAATGCAGAAAGAGAGTTGGAATGGGGGAGATATTTTATAGAAGACTATCATACCTGCTTAACTGGGCTAGGTATACAGTTAAATGAGATAAGCCCTCATAGCTATAGCAACAAGATAAGAGAATATCTGGGAATGCTCAAATCTGCCAAGGGAATTGAAGTGTTAACCTGACAAATAGGAAAGTGAAATTTTCACTAAATGAAGCACAGTATCCCTCATGAATAATTGCAAATGAGAGGAAGGGAGGGAGAGAGAAAGAGAAACATCAGTTGGTGATCGAACCTACAACCTAGGTGTGCCCTGACTGGGAACTGAACCCGCAACTTTTTGGTTTAAGGGTCAGGGCTCCAAACAACTGAGCCACACTGACAAGGGCTATAATTTTCTTTTCTTATAATGTCATTTTCTTTTCTGGCTTTAGCATCAGATAATGTTACCTTATAAAATAAGTTGAAGAGTGTTCTTTCATCTTCTATTTTCTGGAAGAATTTATTTAGAGGTGATATTATTTCTCCCTTAAATGTTTGGTAGAACTTGTTAGTGAAGCCAGCTTTACTTTCTTGGATGATTTTTAACTATGAATTCAATATCTTTAATTGATGTAGGGCTATTTAAATTATCTATTCCTTTGAAATGACTTGTAGAACTTTTTGTCTTTCAAGGAATTTGTGGTATTTCATTAAGTTGTGGGTATTATGGGCATATGGTTGTTTGTGATATTCACTTATAATATCCGTACTGATTCCCTTTGTTTCCTAATGTTGGTAATTTGTATCTTCTCTTTTCCTTGGTCAGTCTGGCTACATGTATATCAAGCTTATTGGTATTTTTCAGAGAACCAGCTTTCAGTCTTATTGATTTTCTTTTTCTTCTGTTGTTGTTCTGTTTTCATTTCACTGATTTCTGCTCTTTACTTTCTATATTGCTTGCTTTGAGTTTCATTTGCTCTTTTTTTTCCTGTTTTCTTAAGATTGAAGTTTTATTCTAGGATAAATATTTAGTGCTGTAAATTTCCCGCTAAGCACTACTTTGTGGCATCTCACAAATTTTTATTTGTTATGTTTTCATTGTTATTCAGGTTCAACATATTTTCTTTTTCAATTTTTTATTGTTGTTCAATTATAGTTCCCATTTTTTCCCCATTGCTCTCCCCTGACCTGCCCAGCCTCCCTCTCCCACATAAAATCCCCCCATACCCCCACCCCCTATTGTCCTTGTCCTTTGGTCCTTTGTCAGTTTGTTCTTTACTTCCATGTCTCTGGTTGTATTTTGCTCACTTGTTTGTTTTGTTGATTGGGTTCCACTTATAGGTGAGATCATATGGTATTTGTCTTTCACCACCTGGCTTATTTCACTTAGGATAATATTCAGTAGTTCCATCCATGCTGTTGTGAAAGGTAGGAGCTCCTTCTTTCTTTCTGCTTTGTAGTACTCTACTGTGTAAATGCACCAGTTTTTTGATCCACTCATTTACTGATGGGCACTTAGGCTGCTTCGAGCACTTGGCTATTGTAAATTGTGCTGCTATGAACATTGGGGTGCATAGGTTCTTTTGGATTGGTGTTTCAGGATTCTTAGGGTATAATCCCAGCAGTGGAATCACTGGGTCAAAAGACATTTCCATTTTTAGTTTTTTGAGGAAATTCCATACTGTTTTCCACAGTGGCTGTACCAGTCTGTGTTCCCACCAACAGAGCACTAGGGTTCCCTTTTCTCTACATCCTTGCCAGCACTTGTTGTTTGTTGATTTGTTTGTGATGGCCATTCTGACCAGTGTGAAGTGGTATCTCATTGCAGTTTTAATTTGTATCTCTCTGATGGCTAGTGATGCTGAGCATCCTTTCATATATCTCTGGGCCCTCTGTATGTCCTCCTTGGACAAGTGTCTGTTCAGGTACTTTGTCATTTTTTTAAAGATTTTATTTATTTATTTTTAGAGAGGGGAAAGGAGGGAGAAGAGAAAGGAAAGAAACATCAGTGTGTGTTTGCCTCTCAAGTATCCCCCACTAGGGACCTGGCCCACAACCCAGGCATGTGTCCTGACTGGAAATCGAACCAGCAACCCCTTGGTTCACAGGCCAGCACTCAATCCACTGAACTATGCCAGCCAGGGCCTTTGCCTATTTTTTAATTGGATTGTTTGTCTTCCCGGTGTGGAGTCATATGAGTTCTTTGTATATTTTGGAGCTCAAACCCTTGTCTGAGGTGTCATTGGCAAATATATTTTCTCATATGGTTGGTTCCCTTTTCATTTTGCTGATGTTTTCTTTAGCTGTGCAGAAGGTTCAACTTATTTTCTGATTTCCCTTGTGATTTCTTCTGTGATCTTTGGGTTATTTAGAATTATGTTTTGTAATTTCCCAATATTTGGGGATTGTTATAGTTATCTTTCTGCTAATAATGTCTCATTTAATTCTGTTTTGGCTCAAGAATATTCTTTGTGTGATTTCCATTCTTTGAAATTTATTGAACCTTGTTTTATGGGCCAGAATGTGGTCCATCCTGGTAAATGTTCCCTGTGCATGTGTATTCTGATCTTGGAGTGATGTGTTCTGTGACCCTCTGTCTGGTCAAGTTGTTTGATAATGTTCTTTGTTTTCACAGATTTTTGTACTTGTTCTAAAGGAACAGAGAGGACTATTGAAACTCTTAATTGTCAGTTTGTCTATTTCTTCTTTTAGTTCTTTCACTTTTTGGTTCATACCTTTTGTAGCTCTGTTGTTAGGTGAATTAACCTGGAATTAACCTGATTATCACTGTGTGGTGTCCTTCTTTATCCTTAGTAATATTCTTTGTTCTGAAGTCTGTTTTGTCTGATATTAATATAGCCACCATGATTTTCTTTTGATTAGTGTCTTCATGTCTATCCTTTTCTATCCTTTTACTATTAAATTATTTATATCTTTATATTTAAGTGGCTGTTTGTACAGAAATTATAGTTGAAACTTGTTTGCTATCCAGTTTGACAATCTCTGTCTCTTATTGGTGTTTAAACAATATACATTTGACGTAATACCTGATGTCCTTTTTTTTGAGTTCTGCCACTTATTTTCTATTTTCTCCCCTTCTCTTTTGTTCTTCTTTACCTCCTTTTCTGCTTCCTTTTGGATAATTTGAATATTTTTAATATTCTATTTTAATTTGTCAATTGGCTTTCATTATATTTCTTCATATATTTTTGGCATTTGCTCTAGGATTACATTTTATATACCTTTCCAAGTCTACTTAGAGATAGTGTTGTACCACTTAAATAAAATATAAAAGCTTTGCTATTGTATAGGTTTATTTACTCACCAAGCCCCACCCTTACTTTGATATCATAGTTGTAATACATATTATACTTACATGCAGTGAAAGCCCCACCAGATAATGCTATAATATTTGCTGTGACAGTCATCCGTATTCTAAAGAACTTCAAAGATATATATATATATATATATATATATATATATATATATTTTATATTTACCTAGACATTTTCCATTCTCATTGCTTTTTTTATTCCTGAAGAACCATTTCTGGTGTCATTTCTCCCAGTCTTAAGAAATTTCTTCAGCATTTCTTTAAAAGGAGGCCTTCTGGTGATAGGTTCTCTTTGTTTTTCTTCATTCCTGAAGGATATTTTTGCTGGATATAGACTATTGAGTTGATAGTTCTTTTTTTTCTTTTATCCTCACCCAAGGGCATTTTTTTATTGCAGATTGGGAGAGAGAGAGAGAGAAAGAGAGAGATTGGTTTTCTTCTCGTATGTGCCCCAACTGGGGATTGAACCTGCAGCCTGGGCATGCGCCCTGACCGGTAATCGAACCTGTGATCATTTTGGTCTATGGGATAATGCTCCAACCAACTGAGCCACACCAGCCAGACAAGTTGATAGTTCTTAAGTACTTTAAAGATATTATTCCCCTTTTTCAGGTCTCCATGGTTTCTGAAAATAACTCTGTGGTCATTTAAATCATTGATCATTGTTCTCTTGTTTATAATATGCTGTTTTTCTTTAGCTTCTTTTCCTTATCTTTGGCTTTCAGCAGTTTGATTTGATATGTCTAGGCATGATTTTTTTTTTTTTTTAGTCTATCCTGTGTGGTGTTTGCTGAGCTTGAATCTCTCCAAATTTGGAAGTTTTCAGCCATTCTATTTTGCAGATTTTTTTTCTGCCCCAGTGTCTTTCTTCTTTTCTTGGACTAAAATGTTATATTTTTTGGTATTGTCCCACAGGTCGCTGTTTTTCGTTCCTTTTTTTTTTTTTTTTTGGTTCTTCATATATATATATATATATATATATTTTTTTTTTTTTTTTTTAAGATTTTATCTATTTATTTTTAGAGAGGGAAGGGAGAGAGAAAGAGAGAGAGAAACATCAATGTGTGGTTGCTGGGGGCCATGGCCTGCACCTAGGTATGTGCCCTGACTGGGAATCGAACCTGCGATGCCTGGTTCGCAGCCCGCACTCAATCCACTGAGCTACACCAGCCAGGGCTTGTTCTTCATATTTAGTAATTTCTGTTGTTCTGTCTGTAGGTCTCCTGTGTCAGTCCATTCTGCTCTTAAGTCCATCTGGTGAATTTTCAATTTTACATAATACATATTTTACATGTAAATGTTTTAATTGGTTCTTCTAGTTTCAGTTTTTTCTTCTGAGAAGTATTATCTTTCTGTTCATTTAAGTGTGTTTACCTTTTCTCATAAAGCATAGTCATAATAACTGCTTTAAAAAGTCTGATAATTTTAACATCTCTGTCATCGCCGGCATCTGTTTATCTGTTCTTAAGAACATTTGTTATGTTTTCTTCTTTTATCAAGCATTCTGGTTCTCTGTATGTCCTGGTTCTTTATTAAAGGCTGCATGTATGCGTAGTCTTACATCATTGTAGTCATGTTTTCCTTCTACTTGTGTTTTTTTAAATATATTTTATTGATTATGCTATTACAGTTGTCTCATTTTCCCCCCTTCACTCCCCTCCATCCTGTACACCCTCTCCCACCCATATCCCCCCCTTTAGTCATGTCCATGTGTCATACTTGTAAGTTCTTTAGTTTCTACATTTCCCATACTATTCTTACCCTCCCCCTATCTAGTTTCAACCTACATTCTATGCTACTTATTCTCTGTACCTTTTCCCCCTCTCTTCCTTCCACTCCCCTGTTGCTAACCCTCCATGTGACCTCCATTTCTGTGGTTCTGTTCCCATTCTAGTTCTTTGCTTAGTTTCTTTTGGTTTTGCTTTAGGCGTGGTTGTTAATAGTTGTGAGTTTGCAGTCCTTTTACTATACATGTTTTTTCTTTATCTTCTTTTCTTAGATAAGTCCCTTTAACATTTCATAAAATAAGGGCTTGGTGATGATGAACTCCTTGAACTTGACCTTATCTGGGAAGCACTTTATCTGCCCTCCCATTCTAAATGAGAGCTTTGCTGGATAGAGCAATCTGGGATGTAGGTCCTTGTCTTTCATGACTTGGAATATTTCTTTCCAGCCCCTTCTTGCCTGTAAGGTCTCTTTGGAGAAATCAGCTGACAGTCTGATGGGAACTCCCTTGTAGGTGACTGTCCCCTTATCTCTTGCTGCTTTTAGGATTCTCTCCTTCATTTTTACCTTGGCTAATGTAATGATGATGTGCCTTGGTGTGTTTCTTCTTGGGTCCAACTTCTTTGGGGCTCTCTGAGCTTCCTGGATTTCCTGGAAGTCTATTTCCTTTGCCAGAATGGGGAAGTTCTCCTTTATTATTTGTTCAAATACGTGCTCAATCTGTTGCTTTTCCTCTTCCCCTTCTGGTACCCCTATAATTTGGATGTTGGAATATTTAAAGATGTCCTGGAGGTTCTCCTCGTTTTTTTGAATTCTTATTTCTTCATTCTTTCCTGCGTGGTTGTTTCTATCTTCCTTCTGGTCCACTCTATTGTTTTGAGTCCCAGTTTCCTTCCCATCACTATTGGTTCTCCGTGCATCTTCCTTCATTTCTTTTATGGTAACCTGCATTTTTTTCATGTAATTTGTGTCCAAAATCAACCAGTTCTGTGAGCTTCCTGATCACCAGTGTTTTGAACTGTGCATCTGATAGATTGGCTATCTCTTAGTCACTCAAAAGGAAGAGTCCTGGGGCATTGATCTGTTCTTCTGTTGGAGACATGTCTGTCTCTCCGTTTTTTTCTTTTCCCCCCGGGTCTGGTCGCTCCTGTTACGGTGAGGGGCGGAGCCTTAGGTGTTCCCCGGGGCTGGGAACCCCAGTCGCTAGATTGTGACGTTGTATGTGGGGGCAGGGGCAGGGAACAATGGCAGTAGCTCCTCTCTCCTGGGGCCTCAGTACCCCCTCCCCCGGGGATCCTGGGCTGCGTGCTCTACCCTGGTCCACAATGCCACCTCACTAGGTCCACCAGCTGCTGCTTGCGTACTCAGGGTCCACCGCTGCAATCTTGGGCATCCCGGAAGGCTTACACACTCGGTTGCCTTATGCGCCCAGTTCTCCCCAATCTCCGTGCACCGCGCCCCGCGCCCACTCCTCCTCTCCGCCCCTCCTACTGGTCTGGAAGAACAGGTCTACTTCAACTTCTTGGCTGTCCACCTTCCATTCAGATGAATTCTCTGTCAGTTCTGGGTGTTATTCTGCCTCTAAATTGTTGTTGTTCTAATCTTGGTTGTGCGTGGAGGTACGGTGCGTCCACCTGTGCCTCCATCTTACTGGAAGTCCTACTTGTGTTTTTTAAAACTACAAGGTGGGGCAAAAGTAGGTTTCCAGTTGTTCATGTGGAAAATGATAAAATAATTAATAAATAATAATATGAGAATAAACTCTGTGTTTCACATACTCACAACTATAAACCTACTTTTGCCCCACCCTGTATATATCATAAAACATTTTTCTCTTTTGGGGGTAATTTTTTTGAGTTTCAGTCTCTCTCTCTATCTTGCTTAGTGTGGGTATAGTTTACTTAACCATTCTTTTCAAGGAAATTATGGTTGTTTTCAGTTTTTGCTCTTTTTAATAGCTACATAGTATGTTATTTTTGTGTACAATAATTTACTATGTAATTGATTATATTAGCTTGAGGCTTTTAGGGCATTTTGAAATAATTTTGTGTTTAAATTTGCTAACTTAGAAAAAAATGTAAAAACTAAGGCATTTCCAGAGGAAATGCAGTGATGAAGTCATCTGGGTGTCAGTTCACCAAGGAACAGAATTGACAGGATGTTGCAGAGAAAGTGCATGGACAGAGTTAAATACCTCTGTCAGATAAGTGATGGAAAACTAGCTCAATTCCATAAATGTTTAGGTTGGCACTCAGCGAACTAGTAGAATCAGAGAACTTATGATTTGGTGGAGGATCTCGTGAAAAACACAACATACCTGAATGGTTTTCATAATGGAGTTGGGAAAGTTATGTCTGATCTCCTGGGGCAATTTTGTTCATTACTTCAATACTTTTGCACGACACTGGGTGGAACCTCAGTTCAGGCGGCAGAGCTGTAACTTGAAACTACTCATATACCAAGTTTACCTGCACTAACTCTTATAAATTAGAAAAGCAGCACTCTGATAATGTTTCATTAAGACTTCTATATTATTTTTCATAAAATTGCATGAATTTTAAAAAATGAAGTGTTGCACCCTGGCTGGTGTGGCTCAGTGGATTGAATGCTGACCTGGGAACCAAAGGATCAGTGGTTTGTTTCCCAGTCAGGGCACATGCCTGGGTTGTGGGCCAGGTCCCCAGAAAGGGGTATGCAAGAGGCAACCACACATGGATGTTTCTCTCCCTCTCTTTCTCCCTCCATTCCCCTCTTTAAAAATAAAAATTAAAAAATGAGGTATTGCTAGAACAGATGGAGAGCAACCACATGAGTTTGCTTTCCATATTACAGCCATAGGCCCTCCTTCTGATACAGCTGCTGCTGCTGCTCTTCTTGCTAGAAGAACAATGGTCAGGAGCAGGTAGTGATGATACTCAGATATGAAGTTTCTGTGCAAACTGGTTACATACGTTTTTGCGGGGAGCTAGGATTTGATTTTATTTTTGAGTATATTTTATTGATTATGCTATTATAGTTGTCCCAATTGCTTTCTCCCCTTTATCCCGCCTCTGCCCCGCACTCCTCCACCATCCAGCATTCTCCTCCCCTGCACTTAGTTCATGTCTATGGGCTGTACATTTACGTTCTTTGGCTTCTCTTTTCCCATGCTATTCTTAACCTGCCCGCATCTATTTTATGCCTACCAATTATGCTTCTTATTCCCTGTACCTTTCCTCTCCTTCTTCCCTGCTCCCTCCACACTGATAACCCTCCATGTGATCTCCATTTTGGTGATTTTGTTCCTGTTCTAGTTGTTTGCTTAGTTTTTGTTGTTGCGTTTTTAGGTTCAGTTGTCATTGTTGTTGAGTTTGTTGTCATTTTACTCTTAATAGTTTTGATCTTCTTTTTCTTAGAGAAGTCCCTTTAACATTTCATAGAATAAGGGCTTGGTGATGATGAACTCCAATAACTTGACCTTGTCTAGGAAGCACTTTATCTGCCCTCCCATTCTAAGTGATAGTTTTGCTGGAGAGAGTAATCTTGAATGTAAGTCCTTGTCTTTTCATGACTTCAAATACTTCTTTTTTAATATATATTTTATTGATTACGCTATTACAGTTGTCCCATTTCCCCCCTCCCTGCACACCCTCTTCCATCCACATTCCCCCTCTTTAGTTCATGTCCATGTGTCATACATATAAGTTCTTTGGCTTCTCCATTTCCTATACCATTCTTAACATCCCCTGTCTATTTTCTACCTAACATTTATGCTACTTATTTTCTGTACCTTTTCCCCCTCTCTCTCCCTCCCACTTCCCCACTGATAACCCTCCATGTATCTCCGTTTTTTTATTCTGTTCCTGTTTTAGTTGTTTGCATAATTTGTTTTTTTTTTTTAGTGTCAGTTGTTGATAGCTGTGAGTTTGTTGTCATTTTAGTGTTTATAGTTTTTATCTTCTTTTTCTTAGAGAAGTCCCTTTAACATTTCATAGAATAAGGGCTGGGTGATAATGAACTCCTTTAACTTGACCTTATCTGGGAAGCACTTTATCTGCCCCTCTATTTTAAATGATAGCTTTGCTGGATAGAGTAATCTTGGATGTAGGTCCTTGCTTTTCATGACTTTGAATACTTCTTTCTAGCCCCTTCTTGTCTGTAAGGTTTCTTTTGAGAAATCAGCTGATAGTCTTGTAGGAACTCCTTTGTAGGTAACTCTCTCCTTTTCTAATGATGTTTTTAAGATTCTCTCTTTGTCTTTAATCTTGGTTAACTTGATGATTTGCCTTGGTGTATTCCTCTTTGGGTCCAATTTCTTTGGGACTCTCTGACTTCGTGGAAGTCTGTTTCCTTCACCAGATAGGGAAAGTTCTCTTTCATTTTTTCAAATAAGTTTTCAGTTGCTTAGTCTTGCTCTTCTCCTCTGGCACCCCTATGATTTAGATGTTGGAACATTTAAAGTTGTCCCGGAGGTTCCTAAGCCTCTCCTCATTTTTTTGAATTCTTGTTTCTTCATTCTTTTCTGGTTGGATGTTTGTTTCTTCCTTTTGTTCCAATTCGTTGATTTGAGTCCCAGTCTCCTTCCTTCACTGTTGGTTCCCTGTACATTTTCCTCTATTTCGTTTTGTGTAGCCTTCATTTCTTCCTTCATTTTGTGACCAAGCTCAATCAATTCTGTGAGCATACTGATTACCAATGTTTTGAACTCTGCATCAGATTGGTTGTCTATCTCCTCGTCACTTAGCTCTTTTTCTGGAGTTTTGATCTATCTTTTCATTTGGGTCATATTTCTTTGTCTTGGTGCACCTGTTAAGTTGTAAGGGTTCAGAGCCTTAGGTATTTGCCAGGGCTGGGCATCCCTCATTTTTGCTGCATTGTGGCACTACCTGTGGGGGAGATGACAGAGAGGGAACAGTGCCAGTCGCTCGCTCAGCTCTAGCCCCACTTTCCGGTGAACTCTCCTGTGAGACTGGGAGTTTCTCCCAATATTGCAATCCCCACAATATTTCATAGGTAGAGGTTTTGAGTCTTTAGTTTCCCATTCAGTCATCCCCGCCTGGCCAGTGTGGTATGCCGCCTTGCCACTGGTCCTCTCTGCCCTGCTGCCCATCTCTGCCCGCTCCTACTGGTCTGTTTGGATGTTTCTTTAACTCCTTGGTTGTTGGAGTTCCATGCAGTCTGATTCTCTGGCACTTCTGGTTGTTTATTGTTTTTAAATTGGTTATTATCCTTCTTTTGGTTGTGCGAGGAAGTGAAGCGTTTCTACCTACGCCTCCATCTTGGCAGGAACCTCTGGTTACACATTTCTTAATGTTAATTAGGCTCTATTTTCCTTCCTTAGGGAGAGTCTCATGTACTTTCATTCATTTGTTTGGGAGGCAACCTGTTTAAATTAATAGTAGGTAATATGTATGTAGCATTTACTATGTGCCAGGTACTGACTGATCTGTGTCTTTATATATTAACTTATTTAATTTTCACAGTAACCCTTTCATGTAAGTGTTGCTGTTATTCTCTATTAAGTGGCAGGGGCTGGGCTTGGACCCTGACAGTTGGCTTCAGAGTTCATACTCTTAACTATTCACTCTGTAAATACAGGCTCTAGAGTTATTCTCTCCAGTTTCAAATTCCAGTTCCATTACTAATAACTGTACTAATAACTTTGTGAATGACCTTGATCAGTTACTTGTCTCTTGAGTGTCAGTTTTCTGATCTGTATGCTATATTGCATATAACACAACTTTGTCCAGTCTTGGCACATAGTAAACTCATTGTATATTTAGCTCTTATTAGCTGTTCATATGTTAAAACCATATACTTAGAATGCCTGCCATGTGTTTTCAAGGAGCACTGCTGGTTTGTCTCTTTTCTAAAATGGTGTAGGCACTATGCCCTGACTGGTATGGCTCAGTTGGTTGGGTATCATCCTGCAAAGTGAAAAGCCACCAAATTGATTCCTGGTCAGGGCACATGCCTGGCTTGCAGGCCAGTTGGGGCACGTATGAGAGACAAATGATCGATATTTCTCTTGCACATTGGTGTTTTTCTCTCTCTCTTTTGCCCTCCCTTTCTCTTTCTCTAAAAAAACAAAATAAAATCTTAAAATGGTATATGTTCTATAATGTACCTATGTCCTAAAAATCTCATAGCTAAAACATGTTCTACATTTCTATCATCTCTCCTCCTGTGGGTAAGTGTGGAAAAGAGAATTTTGTCAGAGAAGGGAAGAATATTCCTGTTGATTCACATTGCAGGTCACACAGGTAAGTCAGGGAGCTAAAACAGGTCACTCCTTGATTAAAACGTAACCATCCTCTGTCTGGCAAGCTTATTTGTCCTGTTTGACCTTTAGGAGAAAGATATATATATGGAGCAGGAGGGGACAGTTAACTCATCCATGCAATTCCGCTAAATATGCCCCGGCATTTAGGGAAATGATAAATGTGGAAGCCAGGTTACCTGCATATCACTGCCCCAGTATAGATTATAAACGATTGCAAAAACTGAGTACGGAAACCTTTCAATGGGGAGTGGAAGGAGGGGAACCTGAGGCAGAGAGGAGGAGGAGTTTGATAGAAAGTGAAAAAAATCCCCGGTAAAAATAGTTGAAAGTAAATCCTTATATTTTCCTCCAGGACAGCGATTTTCAACCTTTTTCATCTCACAGCACACATAAACTAATTACTCTAATTGTGTGACACACCAAAAAATATTTTTTGTTGATCTGACAAAAAATATAGGTATAAGTTTGATTCATTCATACTGGACGGCTATTGTGGTGTTGGCTGCTGTCATTTTTTTATTTGACAATCTAAGGGAAAAGAGGTCAGTGCCCCTGACTCAACAGTCAGGGAATGCATGTTTTAAAGTCTTGCAGCATATGGGTTGAAAATCGCTGCTCTAGGATGAAGACATTTTAAACAGAAGATTGGCACAGACTTAGTTTGGTTATTCTAATAGTGCTATTCTGAGATGTGTCTTTATTCTTCTTATTTGCGGTTTATACCAGGGGTCTGACAGATCTTTGTTCTTCCCTTCTGTCCAGTCCTGAGGCTTTCTACCAATGCAGGCCAGTGGAAGGAAGCTGCTAGCAAGGTGACCCACGCATTGGTTAACATCAGGTAAGGAATGAGATTTTCTCTCTTTCAGAGTTCATTGGCTCATCCTGAGGTTTATTGTACTTTTCTAAGTGGAGTGTGTTGAACTCTACTACTATTTTAAGCCCTGATGTCTGTAGGAGTGAAAGAAATTGTCGTACTTGATCAGGAGAAACAGGAGTGCATGAGGCTTTCGTTTTGTCATATTGAAATAGCTCACAGTGCTGTTCTGTGCATTTCCCTACTCAGACAAGGTTGCAAGGCCTTTTCAGGCATCTTCACTGCCAAAGTATTTTCTGTGTAGAGGCCATCTGAAAGCTTTTCTCTGAAATTTTTTTCTGCCGTTCTCAGTTCAAAGAGTGACTCATGGGAATCTGGAACTTTGACGTTTTGCTTCACATGGCTATTTCTATTTGTGGTAAACAGAGGCAAATGGAGCTCGTGGGGCTGTCGTTTTAGGTTCCTTATGAAACAGCGAGGCAATTACAGAGTGCTGTAGGTACAGGATAAAACTGAGTCATACATGGAGTTGCTTTAGGGTCTTAAGGAAATGCCACACATTCAGAGGAGTGAGCTGTTTGTAAATGCAGAGAATGTACTTTCAGTATTAGGAAACCTAAAGCTGACTTTTCTTATATTCCTTGCTCCCTTTGTGCCTATCATTTTCCATTTTCTCAACAGTTATTAAATTGTTCTTGCAAACAATTGAAAAATTAACCTTGAGTGGATGAGGCAAACCCAACAGATGGAGAAACTTGATTTAGCTCCAGATGTAAGCCTTGCCAAGCATTCCCAGTAATAGTAGAAGTACATTTACAACTTGGTATAGATTCTGATGTGTGACAGAGCTTGGAGTCAGTGAGTTTCCATATCTTCCTGCTTTTTAAAAAAATATATTCTGCCCCTGTAGTGATTTACTATTGTGTTTGGCACATCTGGGAATGAAAGGAAAAACGTGAACTGTGCGTTGGGAGGGCTCGGGTGAGGGGGCATGGCAGTGAAACGTGCTAACGAGATTGCACTGAAGGTTGATCTGCCTTACCTGACCCCAGAGACGTTTTATGGCAGTGACAGTTTTATAAATCTCACAAATAAATGCATATCTGCACCTAGCAAACAAACCACATATTGTAGTAAGGCCTTAAGATAAATGTGATTTTCTGTAAGAACTGGAAATTACAAACTGCCTTATTCCAAATATCCCTTTGTGACCCAAGGGCAGTATGATAAATGTGGGTATTTAAAAGAAGCTCCAGATTCCGGTTTGAGTATGAAGAGCATGTGGGTGTAATTTATGTTGCATTTATTTATTCATATGTTTACTTGGGCTTTCCCGGTAGCTCCTTCTCTTTGGGGGCCTGTTTCCGTGATCACATTCCTTTATGCTTGCTTTGTCTCCTGCTTTGTTGCTTTTCCTTTCAGTGGCTTCTGGCCTGGCAGCTGTCCTTGTTCTTTTCAAGGACCATCAAACAGCTGATTTAACATCTTGGCCTGTCCTTTTTTGAACAGGCCAGAAAGGACTGGGCTGAGTTCAGATGCCCATAACCATGACCTCTTCCTTCTCTTTGTTAGTCTCTGGTAGGCTTGCACCCCATTTCCATTCCTCAGATTTTTTTGATGAATTTGCTGCAGAATTATTACATCATCTTCACTGTTGCTAATGAATTAGACTCAGAGTATGTGTCAGACGTGTGAAAGATGCAGTCATTTTTCTCAAGAGGTTCCTGGAAAGATGTATTTGAATGTCACTTACCACATTAAGACCAGATGAGGGGAGAATATGGGTGATGCTAAGACTATAAAAGTTAACTTGTTTTCTTTCTGACATTTATTTTCACTTAAGTTCTAAACCTTGTGCTGCTCTTTTATATACTGTCTTCTTCAATCCTCAAACTCTATAAATAGACTATATTATAAATTTTTAAAAATATACTTTTTATGAATAAGGAAACTGAGTCCCACAATGGTCATGTGGCAAAGCTGGGAATTAATCACAGGTCTCTAACTCCCAAGTCCAGGGCTCGCTCTTCTGTACCGTAATGCCCTCTTCTGTAGAGTTGCATCAGTGGGTTCCATGGAGGTGAACAGAAAACGCAGCATGATGTATTGAAAGGAGTATGGAAATTTGAGTTAGAGAAACTGGATTTTTTTGTTTTTGTCTCTTAATATATGACCTTGAAATTATTTAGCCTCTCTGGACCTCTTTCCACTACCTATAAAATGGAGGTCACGACAATATCAGCTGTTTCCTAGGAAAGTGGTTGTGAGAATTATAGGATGTAATATGTGTGAGAGCACTAGTAAGCTATAAAATACTGGTCATTTCACTTAGCCTAATGTCTTTCAGGTTCATTCCTATTGTAGCATGTGTCAGAATTTCCTTCCTTTTTAGGCTGAATAATATTCCATTGCATGTATATGCCACTTTTTATTTATTCATTCATCCATTGATGAAACCCCAAGTGAGTTGCTTCCACATTTCGATTATTGTGATGTTAGTTATTTGTGCATGGGTATGCAGACCTCTGTTCAGTCCCTGCTTTACTTCTTTTGGATGTATACCCGGAAGTAAAATTGGTAGGATCACATGGTAATTCTGTGTTTAATTCTTTTTGAGGAATTGCCATACCTTTTCTCAGTTTTAGCATTTTGAGCTTTCCTTAGAATGTTTCCTAAGTATGTCTTCATTTGTCCCTTCTATAAAAGTTAAGACATTACCCTTAGCCTTAAAAGATGTTTTGCTTTTCTTTGCTTGACTTTGATGCTGGTGGTCCAGGGAATTTTCTTTTCACAGCGTTAGTATTTTTCTCAGCAGAGGGCAAAACAGCGGCATGCCTGCAAAGTCTGTATTCCTCTGAGCCAACGGTAATGAGCTCTGCCTTTTATGCTCCTTGGCTTTCTTCTAAGAGCCCATGTTGTATATCCATGACACTAGTAAATTTGGATGACTTAGAAAACAAGAGACTGTGTCAGAAGATGGGACCTGTGAGTCTCCCAGGGATACTGTGAGATATTTAAATAGTAGCCACCAACTTGATCATCAAGGATAGAGTGTATAAAGGCTTAGCAGTAAAATCGTGATGGTATGTGACATTTACTTCTGTTCTTTATAGATATGTTTGTGCCCATCCCACACCTGGAAAGAATTTCTAAGGCAGAGCAAATGAACTCTTAGCTGCCTCTCCTGTAGTATGTTCTTTGATAGCCATGGGAAGGGATTGGATTGCATGGGAAACTTTCAGACACCTAATAGCTGGGGGGGCCTATGAGACTGATTTGCCAGTTGACAATGGCTACAAGTGATGCCTTCGGGATCTTCTGGAATGCAGTGCATCTAATGGCAAGCCTGACGCAGTGTGTCACCAGCAGGTGAAAGGCAGCAGAAAAGCTGCAGACCTTCCTGTTCTTTGGGGTTTAGATTGTGATAGTGAATATTAAAAAAGTACTTCCACATGTTTGGAGTCTTAAATTTGCTCAAGTGTCAGACTGTTTGCTTTTCACTTGTCTCTCCTGGCTTAGTCATGCTAGTTCTTTAATTGTCAGAGTTATTTGTATTTAAACAATTTGTCTTTCTCTTCCTGTTTGATCCTTCAGAGATATTCTTAAAATGCATCTGCCTAGAAACTGCTATTTTTGTCGGGACACCTGATGTCATTACCATACAGGGCCCTATGTTTGTTCCTCCCCATAGGAGGCTTGTTCCCCGTAGGATTGCTTTGCCACAAGAAAAATAAAATATTATATCTCTATCTTTGAAATTCCACTTGGTATAATTGTTACTGCAGCTGCCTTCACAGATCTACTGGTCCACAAAAGAAGGGTACTGTGAGGGGCCAGGTGCAAGGATGCAAGGAGAAAATACTTGGGAAGTTTTGCTAGGAGACTTCCATAGTAAGTATTTCCTGCCACCGCTTAGCAGATTCCTCCAGTGGAGTCCTGTAGATGTCTGCTGACTGTTAACCTAATTAGTCAAAGAGAAAAAGAAAAATGTTAGACTAAATTTTGACCTTCGTTTAACCAAACAACTTTCATGGTAAGTAATTTGAAGCCCTTAATGAATCTCTTCAAGTTAACACCGTAATGCTTTTCACTTAACAAGCATTTTATCAGCGCCAAGTTCACAGTCCTATTCTCTGGTTGCTCACAGAAGTAGTGGCTGAATCACTGCAAGTAGGGTTTTTTCCTGATCAGTAATTTCCTTAAGTTAGGTAAAATTTAAACTCTGTGATTTATATATTCATTTTTCCCTTATTTTGAATGCATTAAGCTAAAGCTTAGTTTTTCCTCAAGAAAGACTTTTTTAGATATTGCTATGGTTAGTGACAAGCATGGGGTTTGGAATGAGACTTCAGTGCATTTCTTTGTCAGTCTCTTTATTGCTCACCTAGTGTGTTTGCCTCTTGTCCTCTGCTTGCTCCGTGGTCTTTTTGTTCCAATGCTAAGGTGATCCACCCTCCTCTCACACCCCTCAGTTCCTGCTTATGTGCTTATGTAGCTGTTTTTCTTTACTCTGGGAAAAAAATACTCCCTCCAAAAAAGAAGGAGGAGGAGGAAAGCCTTAAATGTGAACTTTGCTGGGTAGGCAAAGGACAAGAATAGCTCTCAGCAGCCTCTAGATGAGGGGGTTCATGGAGCTTCACACCCTTTGGAGCAGGTCGTGCACAGACTTCTGAGTGTCACGGAATGCAAGTCTTCAGGCAGGAATCAGAGAGAGCACACTCACTGTTGATGGCCGCAGAGTTAGGGTTGAGAAGGGCGTGTGAGCTCTCTGTTACATAAAGTTCCCCCAGATCCCCTTGCCCAAGTACCCGTTTGGGCTACAAAATTAGTCACAGTTTTCTTATCAGAATAGATACTGATGAGTTGAGAGGAGGAGCAGTTTGATTCCAGGCACTTCAGCTGATGGATGCAGCTTAGTCTAGTGAAAAGTAAATATGGACTAAAGTGATTCATGACAGAAGCAGAGGCATTTGGGCTAATGACTCTTGAGTAGCAAGAAGTATATGAACATAATCTTCTAGTCCAGTTGTCTATTGTAAAGTGACAGACAGGCTCAGAGTATCTCCTAGGTTAGGATTTGTCAGTAATGACCTGTCTTCTGTTCATCAGATTCACTGATCTCTGGTTACAGAGAATGAAAAGCATTATGCAGATTAAAACAAAGCACTGAAATGAGGCTGCTATAATATCGTGTCCCTAATGACTAGGAGCATTACAGATTATTCTAATAATTGCTGTTCCTCCATCTCTTAAGACTACAGCTAGAAATGAAAAACAAAACACTGAGTCTCATGTGGCTAATCTTCTATTTTGCCTTAACTTGGTTTATACTACAAAGTGAGGTTTTGCATTAGGTCATAGCTGGGCTTGGTGAACTGTCATGCAATAAAGAAGTCTTGGTTTAGGAGATTCAGATATTTGTAATAAAATACTACGATTTTTAGTTGGATCTACTGTGATTTTAGGTGAGTGTAACTTTAGCATGTGAAACCTACTTAACCTGAAATTCCATCGGGGTCTTTTTCCACTTTGATTTTTTTTAAGAAGAATTGTGGGAAAATGAACATAAGAAAATTTACTATTTTAACCATCTTTAATTCTATAGTTCTGTTGCATTAAGTACATTCAAATAGTTGTCCACCCATCACCACCAGCCATCTCCAGAACCTTTGTTTTTCCTCAACTGAAACTCTGTGCTGCACTCATGAAACAATAGCACCTTCTTCCCTCTTCCCCCAGCCCCTGGCAGCCACCCTTCTGCTTTCTGTGTCTATGAATTGGCCTGCTCTAGGAACTTCATGTGAGAGAAATTATGCAGTATTTGTCCTTTTGTGACTGGCTTGTTTTACTTAGCACAATATCCTCGTGGTTCTTCCATGTTTTAGCATGTGTCAGAATTTCATTCCTTTTAAGACTGAGTGATATTGCATTGTATGAGTAGACCACATTTTGTTTATCCCTTTAGCTATTGATGGACACTTGCATTGCTTCCATCTTTTGGTCACTGTGGTAATGCTGCTATGAACACTGGCACACAAGTATTTGAGAACCTGCTTTCACTTTTTTTGATATATGCTCAAAAGTGGAATTGCTGGATCATATGGTAATTCTATTTTTAAATTTTTGAGGAATCACCATACCTTTTCCACAGCAGCTGTACTGTTTTACATTCCCACTAATTATGCATAAGACTTCCAGTTTCTCTGTATCATCACCAACACTTTTTATTTCTGTTGTTTTGATATTAGCCATCCTAATTGAAGGGTATGAAATGATATCTTACTGTGACTTTGATTTGCATTTCCACAATGACTAGTGGTGTTATCTTTTCATGTGCTCATTGACCACTTGTCTGTCATCTTTGGAGAAATGTCTGCTCAAGTCCTTTGCTGATTTTTCAGTTGGGATGTTTGGGGTTGTGTTGTTGTATTTTAGGAATTCTTTAAATATTCTGGATCAGTCTCTATCGGGTATATGGTTTGCAGAGATCTCCCTTTCCCTGGGTTGCCTTTTCATTCTGTTGATAGTGTCTTTAATGCACAAAAGTTTTAAACTTTGCTGAAGTCCAACTTACCTGTTTTTTTCTTTTGTTACCTGTGCTTTTGGTGTCAGATGCAAGAAATCATTGCCAAGCCACATCATAAAGCTTCCTTCTATGTTTCCTTCTAAGAGTTTTATAGTTTTAGTTCTTACATTTAGGTCTTTGATCCATTTTGAGTGAAGTTTTATATATGGTATAAGGTAAGGGTTCAACGTCTTCTTCTTTTTTTTTACATGTAGATCTCCAGTTTTCCTAGCAGCCACTTTGCTTTTCTGAGGTAACCACACCTCTGATTTCTTAATTTGAATCAGACTGAATTTGGAACTTAACTGGTAAGGTCTAGAAATGGGGACTCCACACCCTTTCTGCATACCCCCATTTCTTGTTGTATTTTTGGTTTGCTCATTCCCCTTCTTGTTTAAAGGATAGCATAATATTGTGCTTAAGAGCAGGGACTTTAGAGTTAGGTTGTTTGAGTTTGAGTCTAAGCTCTACTACTTAGTTTGGACAAGTTACTTACCATTGTTTGCTGGAGTTTCCACATCTGTAAAGTGAGGAAAATAATGGAATGTGTGTCATTGTTGAGAAGATTAAATGACAATATGTGTGGAAAACAGCATAGTGCCTGGCACACAGGCACTATGTGTGCCAGTATAAATGTTCACTATTATTATCTTTTTAAAAAATTGTCCTGAATGTGCAAGTCTGGGGGTTTTACCAGACTCAGTTCTGATGATGTACAGGGAGCTTCCTTCTAGATAAGCAAGTCCCTTTCATATGCAACTTTGTTCGTTTCCCTTAGCCCCACTCATGGACTTAGAAGGCATAAGATACAACATGATGGTATTTATAAGCTGACAGCAGGGGCAACACTGGAACTTAGGCCGTCAGCCTGTTGTGGCATCACCGGTGGGAAAACAGTTTGGATGGGGAGAGTGTATGTTTTCCGTCTCTTCCATCCCTTTGAGGAGATGTTTGGCCATGAAATTTTGGCTTTATTATTTTTGAATGAGCAACCTCCCTTCTTGCCAATGTTGTGGTAAAAGAGTGTGCCCGAAATGAGTATGTGTATACACAAATGAAAGGACACCCACCAGTGTGTTCTTTTGTGTGGTTGGAGGGATTATAGGTGATTCTAAATTTTCTTGTTTTTTAATAGACTAAGTTCCCTTCTATTCTTACTTTTTTTAGTGTTTTTTTAATTTTTTACCATGAAAGGGAGTTGGGTTTTGTCAGATGCTTTTTCTGCATCTATTGAAACAATCACGTGGTTTTTGTTTCTTATTCTATTTATATAGTTGTATTAAATTAGTTGATATTAAACCAACCTTGCATTCCTAGGCTAAATCCCACTTGGTTTTGGTATGTAATTATTTTTATATGTTCCTGGAGTCAGATTGCTAGTATTTTGCTGATGATTTTTGTGTTAATTTTCATAAGAAATATTGCTCAGTTTTCTTTTTCTTGTGATGTTTGCCTTTTTTTTTTAATCCTCACCCAAAGATATATTTATTGATTTTTAGGGAGAGGGTGGAAGGGAAATAGGGAGGGAAAGAGGGAGGGAGAGAGAGAGAGTGAGAAATATCAATGCGAGAAACATTAAATGGTTGCCTCCCATATATGCCCCAACCTGTAATTGAACCTGAAGTCTAGGTATGTGCCCTGACTGGGGGTCACACCCACAACCTTTGGTACCAACTCACTGACAGCATCAGAGACTGAAGAGAGACCGGGGTAGCTACACCTGGCCCCCACCCCAGGTGCAGCTGCCAGGGTGCAGCCCAGGGTGCAGCCCACCCCAGGGTGGGCCCAGTAGAGGAGCAAGGGAGGCAGCACTCTGCCCAAACAGCAGGAGCTTAACCTGGCCTTGGCCCTGCCCAGCACCTTGTCCATCACAGTGCCATGCACAGCCCTTACTGAGCCTGCCTGGCTATACATCCGTGGCGGCACCTGTTCCCACCAGGAGGTGGAGGTCTCTAACTGTGTTACGTGCACCCAGACTTGCTGAAAGATTGCTGCATGAATTTCCAGACCATACTGCTTCTGCAGGGCATTGCCACTTTCTTTCTTTCTTTTTTTTTTTAAGTTAGAACTGTCTGTACTTTATTTTTTTAAGATTTTATTTATTTATTTTTAGAGAGGGAAGGGAGGGAGAAAGAGAGAGAGAGAGAGAGAGAGAGAAACATCAATGTGCGGTTGCTGGGGGCTGTGGCCTGCAACCCAGGCATGTGCCCTGGCTGGGAATCAAACCTGCAACACT
This sequence comes from Phyllostomus hastatus, assembly GCF_019186645.2. Classification (NCBI taxonomy): domain Eukaryota; kingdom Metazoa; phylum Chordata; class Mammalia; order Chiroptera; family Phyllostomidae; genus Phyllostomus; species Phyllostomus hastatus. The sequence continues at coordinate 14,234,183 of NW_025334004.1, read as the reverse complement.
TTGGTTCGCAGCCCGTGCTCAATCCACTGAGCTACGCCAGCCAGGGGAATTGCCACTTTCTGCTTCCTGGGCATTCTGTGTAGTCTCTCAGCATTCCTTCTGGGTGTCTTTGGGCCCTAGCATCCAGTCCTGAAGATCACCTGTCACATGCCTTTGCCCAAATCCTCACATTCCTGCAATGTGCTGACATCATCAACTTTCAGGTAGTGAAGGCCCATGTCTGCACATAAATGAGTGGCTGCCTGGAGTTCACTGTGATGCCAAAGTGTGTCCCGTTGTGACTCTCCTACTTCCAGACTCTTGTATTAGGCAAGAAAGACTGTTGTGTTATACCTGCGCACAGAGCCAAGCGGCTGCATTGTCTTGTCTTTCTGTCAAGTCTGAGTGTGTCTGTGGCACATATCCAGGGTGTGGCCAGCTCTCACTGACCTTGGGTGTCTGAAGGGCAGATCAGGAGACCAGGAGTCAGACATGCATGCCAAAGTGACCGGTCATCTCATGAGATGCTAGACATGACCCTGTGGACTGTCCCATGTGATTTAGTAAAAGGCAAAAGATTTATACGGACTCAAGAGAAACCAGAGTATGTTCCAGGTGATTTGGAACCCACTTTTTATTAGCTTTCCACACCTCTGGCCTTTCTCTTTCCCCTACTATCCTGAGACTGTTACATAAATTCCCCTGGTTTTGTTTTATTGTTTTCTTTCTAGGTAAAAATAAAAAGCAAAGACAAAACAAATGAACATAAATCATAGATAAGACTATAAAACAAACAAAACACACTGAAAAGGAGAATTTCGTATATTTTCTGAGAGAATGAGGATGCATTAGAAACAAGATCTTACTTTTGTCCATCATATCTGGAACGAGGACTAGACGATAGTGGGGGGAAAAGTCTATATTTAGAGTTTAAATACATATATCTTCTTTGTGAGAGGTCTTCTCACATGTAAGTATTAAACACAGCATTCTAGATCCGGCTCTATTCTTCAGTGAGCTAATGCTGCACAGCTATTTCTTTTCCTAAACTCAAAATGTGAGCAATCAGAGCTCATGGCTCTTGATGCCTACGTGTTGAGTTTTACAACAAAGAAAGAGTACAGGTACAAAAGTAACAGGAGAAATTGGTGAGCATTTGTTTTGGAGGTATATCATTTTGAGAGAAGGACCCAGTACTTTGATGTGAAGTGGATGAGGGAGTTGTTAGGTGTGTTCTTTTATATCTGGAGTCAGTGTTGGTTTGTGGAAGATATTCTTGTCCGGTGCCTTGTCTTTTGCATCTCATTTTCTGCCAGCAGGATAGGGGCTGCTGACTGTGGCCTGTTTTTACTGGCTCAGATGAGGGACTATTTCTGGAGTATAACTCCTAGGAGAAAAGGAGTCAGCAAATGAGTGAGCCCAGCCCACTGTCCTGAAGCAAGCTACTGGACTGTGAAATAGGATGTCCTTAGTGGGTTTGAGGTGCATACTCTGAGAGTGTCAGTTGAGGCCTCCTAGGTGTGGGGCTTCACCCTTTGTAAAAGCTAGGGTTCTGTATGGATGTGACTAGCCAACTTGAGGAACCTTGTAATAGGGAATTATTGGGAGAGGTCGTATATGTATCTGGTGACCTTACTTTGAGTGTTATTTTGGCAAATAATCAGACAATCTTTTTGCTTGTTAATTCCATTGATATTTTTCTCTTTCTTAATGATTATACTAAGTATCATACTACTAACGAGCCTTTTGAGGTGGCTTGGAAGGACTGCCTTTGTGACTGAGCCAGTGATAATGGAGTAGCTATTTCATGGGGACAACAGATAATTAAGAGTCCCAGGGCCTTGAGGTAAATTGGAAGGGTTTTGTTTTGAGCAGACAGTTGCAGATGAAATTGTTGAGAGCACTTAAGGTGAAATGTGTGATTGGCATTTTCCTCCAGAATGTTCTAGCCCTTGATTCCATGAGTGTGAATGAATGGCCCTATGTGGCAGGAGACCAAATTCTTCCTTCTCTCTGTAGGTCCACAGTCTTACAACATGCTTTGTTTCTGTAAATATGTATTTACACAACAAAGGTCTCTGGTTTGCATTTGTCCCATCAGGAATTAATTAGATCTCCTGCCTACAATTAATTTTATGGTGTGGTAAATTAACTTTCAGTTTTCAACTTAGCATTAACTTTTTTACAGGTATCTGAGATGAACCATCTGATGTATGGCCTGCATTCTGCTAATCTTTTAATTAGCAGGAATTAGTATCTTATTTCCAGTTCTTTTTTTTTTTTTAGATTTTATTTATGTATTTATTTATTTCTAGAGAGGAAAAGGTAGGGAGAAAGAGAGGGAGAGAAACATCAATGCATGGCTGTCCCTCACATGCCTCCAACTGAGGGCCCAGAGTGCAACCCTGGCATGTGCCCTGACCAGGAATCGAACCTGCGACTCTTTGGTTCACAAGTCAGCATACAATCCCCTGAGCCACACCTGCCAGGACTTATTTCTAGTTTCTTTAGGTGAGCATCAGAAACCAAGAAAGAGAGAGAAAGAGAGTGAATAAGGGAAGTATTGTTTGTTTGTGTCAGACAGATTTGGGATTCTTTCTTTAGAAGCCTGTGGTTTTAGGAGCATTTCTTTATTATTCCTGTCACTGCATCTTTATCTTTACAACTGTTTCTGAATGCTAGGAGTTGAGGACCAGGGGGCAGTCAAGGCAACCTAGAATTGCTGCTCTGTTGTAGGAGGTCAGGAAAGAAGGTATTTCCAGTTGACACATTATAAAATAGGGCTAGAGTGGTGAGAAGGGGCCAGAGTTACAGCAGCCCAGAGCCTGTCGTTCCTGGGTCTTTGCTCTTTCCCAGCCAGCTGTCGTTTTTTTCTATCCTTTGACTCTGTGGAGACAGCCTGCTTTTGCTGGTACAACCATCCCTAATCCTGTAAGGGTTGTGCTGCTCTCTAATTATTGATCCTAACATAAGAAAAAAAGTTTTGCTTTCAGCTGAGAAAACATTGATTTTTTTTTTAAAGGAACTCTTGCTAGGAAATGTAGACATTTAATCCTGGCTTAGTTAACAAACGAATGGTTTCTAGTTATAACTTACAGAAAGCCTACCTACAAATGGGGTCAACAGGCATAGTATAGTTAAGGTCCTTAATTCCTTTCCATTTTGCATCTTATATCCAGGGCACTTTATAAAGTAGTCTTTTTAAACTGTGGGCAGTTCTTCATCTTATTTCTCACTTTCCCTTTCAATCTTTCCCCAAAGTCGGGCCAGATTGCTGGTCACATAATTCAGGTATTCTAACCATGTTGAGCAGTAGACGTTCACCTGCTAATGGGATGAGTCAGCAGATAATGTGATTGCCCTTGGATAGGCAGAACATCCTTTCTTCCCTCAATTGTTCTTCATATGACATAGGTTCGAAATCTCTGGCTATTGTGATTGTATTTAGACATTTTAACTTCTCAATTTTGTTCCTTAAGTATGGTGTTAGGGTATGCCTCGTACCAAATAAGCATTCAGTAAATGTTTACTGGACTTAATAACACCTAGAACTGGATCCAAACAGTCTGAGTAACTTAAATTATAGGGAGACTATTAACACCCAGGGTATTTTATTTGCAGCCTGAGTTTTTTAATTGAGTTTATTGGGGTGACACTGGTTACCAAAATTATACAGGTTTCAGGTGCACACAACATATCACCTTTATACTATGTTATGTGTTCACCACCCCAAGTCAAGTCTCCTTCCATCACCATTTATCCCTCCTGTTCCCTCTTCCATCTCCCTCCACTTCCCCTTATCCCCCTCTCCCCGGCAATCACCACTCTGTCGTTTGTGTCCATGAGTTTTTTCTTTTTCTTTTTTGCTCAATCCCCTCACCCCCGCAACCAAGCCACCTCCCCCACATCTAGCTGCCTGCTCTCTATCTATGAATCTGTCTCTGTTTTGCTTGTTAGTTCATCTTGTCCATTAGATTCCACAGATTAGTGAAATCACATGGTAGTTATCTTTCTCTGGCTGGCCTATTTCACTTAGCATAAGTCTGTCTGGGTCCAGCCATGATGGACACTTGGGCACTCTGCTTCCAGAACTGGGCTTTGTAAATAACACTGCAGTGAACATAGGGGTGCATGTATTCTTTTGAATTAGTGTTCTGGGTTTCTTCAGATAAATTCCCAGAAGTGGGATTGCTGGGTCATAAGGCAGTTCCATTTTTAATTTTTTGATGTAACTCCCTACTGGTTTCCACAGTGGCTGCACCAGTCTGCATTCACACCGCCAGTGCATAGGGGTTCCCTGTGCTCCACATCCTCACCAGTTCTCATTGTTTGCTGATTCATTGATGGTAGCCATCCTCATAGGTGTGAGGTGATAGCTCTCTGTGGTTTTAATTTGCATCTCTCTGATGATTAGTGACATGGAGCATTTTTTCGTATGTCTGTTGGCTGCTTCTATGTCCCCTTTGGAGAAGTGTCTAATTCAGGTCCTTTGCCCATTTTTTAGTTGGACTGTTGTTCTATTGGTATTGGGTTTTATCAGTTCCTTATAAATTTTGGATATTAACCCCTAATCAGATGTATCAGCCAATATGTTCCCCAATTCAGTTGGTTGTCTTTTCATTTGTTGATGGTTTCCTTTGCTGCACAAAGACTTTCCAGTTTGATGTAATCTCATTTGTTTATTTTTTCTTTTGTTTCCCTTACCTCAGGTGATAGTTCAGAAAAAATATTGCTATGAGAAATGTCTGAGATTTTACTGCCTGTGTTTTCTTCCAGGATTTTTATGGTTTTAAGTCTAACATTTCTCTTTTTAAAAAAAGATTTTATTTATTTACTTTTAGAGAGGGGAAGGGAGGAAGACAGAGAGAGAGAGAAACATCAATGTATGAGAGATATATCAATTGGTTGCCTCTCACATGCCCCCAACTGGGGCCTGGGCCCACAACCCAGGCCTGTGCCCTGACTGGGAACTGAACTGATGACCTTTTGGTTTTCAGGCTGGTGCTGAATCCACTGAGCCACACCAGCCAGGGCTAACATTTAAGTCTTTAATCCATTTTGAGCTTATTCTTGTGTGTGGCATGAGAAGGTGGTCTAGTTTCTTTTTTTTTTTTTGGCATGTATCTATCCAATTTTCCTAACACCATTTATTCAATAAACTCTCTTTACCCCATTGTATGTTTTTGCCTTCCTTTGTTAAATATTAATTGACTATAAAGGCGTGGGTTTATTTCTGAGCTCTCTATTTTGTTCCATTGATCTATATGTCTGTTTTTGTGCCAGTACGACACTGTTTTTAAGTGCTTTTTAAAAAATCCTCACCCGAGGACATCTTTTCTGAGTTTTAGAGAGATAGGGAGGGAGAGAGAGAGACGTCAATGTGAGAGAGAAACATCAGTTGGTTGCCTGCTGCATGCGGCCTGACTGGGGATGGAACCCACAACCTTTGAGTGCATGGGACAACACTCCAACTAAAAGAGCCAACCAGCCAGAGCCCAGCACCATGCTGTTTTGATTACTGTGGCCATGTATTATAGTTTGATATCAGGTAGCATGATTCCTCCCACTTTGTTCTTCTTTCTCAATATTGCTGTTGCTATTCCAGGTCTTTTTTGGTTCCATATAAATTTTTGGAATTTTTTTTCTAGTTTTGTGAAATATGCCATTGGAATCTTGATAGGAATTGCATTGAGTCTATAGATTGCTTTGGGTAGTATAGACATTTTAATGATGTTAGTTTTTCCTATCTATCAACATGGTATATGCTTCTATCTATTTGTGTATTCCTCAGTTTCTTTCTTCAGTATCATATAATTTTCTGAGCACATGTCTTTTACATCCTTGGTGAAATTTATTCTTAGGTATTTTCTTCTTTTTTTGGAAGCAATTATGAATAGGATTGTTTTCTTGATTTCCCTTTCTGATAGTTCATTATTGATTTATAAAAATGCAATTGGCCCTGGCTGGTGTGGCTCAGTGGATTGAGCCCTGGCCTACAACAAAAAGGTCACTGACTGGTTCAGTTCCCAGTCAGGGCATATGCCTGGGTTGTGGGCCAGAACCCCAGTTGAGGATGTGTTAGAGGCAACCACACATTGATGTTTCTCTCCCTCTCTCTTTCTCTCCATTTCCTTCTCTCTAAAAATAAATAAATAAAAGTCTAAAAAACAAATACAATTGATTTCTGGATTTTGTATCATGCCACTACTTTACTGAATTCGTTGATCAGTTCTAGTAGTTTTTTGGTGGATTCTTTAGGGTTCTCTATATACGATATCATGTCATCTATAAATAATGACAGTTTTACTTATTCCTTTCCGTTTGAATGCTTTTTATTTTTTCTTCTCTGATTGCTGTGTCTAGTACTTCTGGTACTATGTTGAACATGAATGATGAAAGCAGACATCCCTATCTTGTTCCTGATCTTAAGGGAATGCAATTTTTTTTAGCTTTTGCCTGTTGATTATAATGTTGGTGGTGTGTTTGTCATGTATGACCTTTATTATGTTATGTATGTTCCCTCTATTCCCACTTGGCTGAGAGGTTTTATCATTGATGGATTTTATCAAATGCTTTTCTGCATCTGTTGATATGATCATGTGGTTTTTATTCTTCATTTTGTTTATGTGGTGTATCATGTTTATTGATTTGCAGATTTTGTACCAACCTTGTATCACTGGAATAATTCCCACTTAATCATGGTGTATGATCTTTTTAATGTATTACTAGATCTGGTTAGCTAATATTTTGTTGAGGATTTTAGCATTTACGTTCATCAGGGATATTGGCCTATAAATTTCTTTCTTTGTAGTGGCTTTATCTGGTTTGGAATTAGGATAATGCTGGTCATGTAAAATGAACTTAGGAGTCTTCCTTCCTCTTGAAATATTTGGAGGAGTTTGAGAAGGATACTAGTTGATTTTTCTTTGAATGCTTGGTAAAATTTGCCTGTGAAGCCGTCTGGTCCAAGACTCTTGTTAGCTGGGAGTTTTTTTATTACTGCTTCAATTTCATTAATTGTAATTGATCTATTCAGGTTTTTTGTTTCTTTCTGATTCAGTTTTGGAAGTTTGTATGTTTCTAGAAATGTATCCATTTTGCCTAGTTTGTTCAGTTTGTTGGCATATGGTATTTTCTTGCAATCTGTGGTATTTCTGTGGAGTCAGTTGTTACTTCTCTTTCATTTCTGATTTTATTTATTTGGGTCCTCTCTTTTTTTTCTTGATGAATCTGGTTAAAGGTTTGTTGATCCTGTTTATCTTTTCAGAGAACCAGATTTAATCTGTGGTATTGTTTTTATTTATTTCTGTTCTAATCTTTATTATTTCCTGCCTTCTACTCAGTTTGGACTTTGTTGTTCTTTCTTAGGTTCCTTTAAGTGTAAAGTTAGATTGTTTATTTGAAATTTTTATTGTCTCTTGAGGTAGGGCTGTAATGCTATGAATTTCCCCCTTAGAACTGCTTGTACTTTGTCCCATAAATTTTGGATTGTTGTGTTCTCATTTTCATTTGTTTTAGGTATCTTTTGATTTCTTCCTTGATTTCATTGTTAGTCCACTCATTGTGTAGTAATACATTATCTAGCCTCCATGTCTTTGTGTGTTTTCACTTTTTTTCTTGTGATTGATTCCAGATTCATAGCCTTGTGGTCAGAGAAGATGCTTGATATGATTTCAGTCTTCTTAAATTTATTAAGACTTGTTTTATATCCTAATATATAGTCTGTTCTAGAAAATGGTCATGTGCACTTGAAAAGAATATATATTCTACAGCTCTGAGGCGAAATGCTCTGAAGATGTCAATTAAATTTATCTGGTCTAGTCGATCATTTAAGGCCAATATTTCCTTGTTGATTTTCTGTCTGGAAGATGTATCCATATATGTCAGTGGATGTTAAAATTCCCTACTATGACTGTATTACTGTCGATCTCTTCCTTTATGTCTATCAAGATTTGCCTTACATTTTTAGATGCTCCTTTATTGGGTACCTAAATGTGTACAAGGGTTATATCCTTTTGTTGGATTGTTCTTTTTACCATTATGTAGTGTCCTTCTTTGTCTCTTACTATAGCTTTTGTTTTAAAGTCTATTTTGTCAGATGTAAGTATTGATACTACAAATATTTTTTCCTTTCCATTTGCGCGAATATCTTTTCCCATGTCTTTACTTTTAACCTATATGTATTTTTTTGTGCTGAAGTGGGTCTCTTGTAGAAGACATATGTATAGATCTTGTTTTCTTGGCTACCATTTGGCTACCCTGTGTCTTTTGATTGGAGCATTTAAGTCATTTACTTTGAAGATGATTATTGATAGGTATGTACTTATTGCCACTTTATTTTTTTTATCTGTGTTCCTGTTGTCACTGTCATTGTCTTCCTCCTCTTCTTTTCTTCTTCCTCCTCCTCCTCTTTATCCATCTCCTTCTTCTTTTTCTTTCAGGCCCTTTAACATTTCTTGTAATATTGGTTTAGTCGTAAGAAACTTTCTTAGTTTTTTCCTGTCTGGGACGCTCTTTATTTGTCCTTCAGTTTTAATGATAGCCTTGCTGGGCATACTAGTCTTGGTTGTAGGTCCTTGCTTTTCATCACTTTGAATATTCATGCCAGTCCCTTCTGCCTGAAATGTTTCTGTGAGGAAATCTGCTGACAGTCTTACTGATGCTCTCTTGTAGGTAACTGTCTTTCTCTTGTGGCTTTTAAGATTCTCTCTTTGTCTTTAACCTTTCCTGTTTTAATTATGATGTATTTTTGTGTGGGCCTCTTTGGGTTCATCTTGTTTGGGATTCCCTGCTTCCTAGGCTTGTGTGTCTTTTTCCTTCACCATATTAGGGAAGTTTTTGGTCATTATTTCTTCAGATAGGCTCTTGATCCCTTGCATTGTGTTGCTACCTAACAAGCTTAGATCCTACTAAAATTTTTAAATTTGTTTTGAAATATGCTTAAAGTGACTTGCTATCCAGCTCTTTCCCATCCTGTGATTAGTTAGTAATGATGTTTTGTTTTGTGCTAATTGGTTTTGTTTTAATGCTACTTGCTTATCACAGAAATTTTAAACAATGCAGAAAAGTACAAAAAACAAAGTAAAGTAAGGCCATCTAAAATTTCACCATTTGGCCTTGACTCATGTGTCTCAGTTGGTTGGAGCATTGTCCTGTTAAGCAGAAGGTCACAGGTTCGATTCCCATTCAGGGCACATGCCTGAGTTGTGGAATTGGTCCCAGTTTAGGTTTGTACGAGAGGCAACCAATCAGTGTTTCTCTCCCATTGTTGTTTTATCCCTCTCCCTCTTCCCCTTTCTCCAAAATCAATGGGCATGTCCTCAGGTCAGGATAAAAAAAATTTTCACCATTCAGAAATACCTATAATTACTGTTTTGAATCTCCTAAACGTCTCCAGTTGATTTTTCTTCTTTAAACTAATCTAAATGAAACTCTGTATCCTTATTAAATGTATCTTGTTCATTGAAACCCATCATTCTAGTTTATTAGGATATTTTTTGAGGCCTGATTATGTCATTTTATGTATTGGTTTTCCTTTGCAGCTTTGTATCATCAGCACTTTTGATAAATACTCCTTTCTAAATTTTTGTTTTGATGTTTTGATCTAATTCTGCATCTGCTACTGATTTGGTGGATGATTTGGAAATAATCACTCCCCTTTCTGGGTTTTGGCTTGCTGCTATTATATAAAATGGACATGAAAACTGAAAAAAATTCCCAAAGAATCAACTGGAAAGCTCTTTGTAAAGAATAAATTTGTGACAAAAAAACTGTGGGTGGAGAATCATCAGCCAGGGCCAGACTAGAAAAATAAAATCTTTTTATAGAGACATCAGAGACGACAACCTTCATAGAATGGTTCAAATCTTTCTCTATCCTCCTACTCTCCCAAAATCCCTGCAGGGAGGTTTACCAATTGAAATATTTTTAAAAAGAAGAAAGACAAGATTATAGCAAGTCTTAGTTCTTATATTGATAAATTAGAGAGAACTGACAG